>NW_004444102.1:468706-486961 GCF_000243295.1 Trichechus manatus latirostris
TTTATTCCCTCTTTTATTGTTCTGATGTTGTTGTCATTTACAGGTGAACTGCTCTGATTCCCTGTTGTATTTCTTTTGGTTTTGGATCGTCATTGAGAGTTCATTTCCTAGAATGTTATCTGGCTTGTATGATTCTTCATTCTAGATTCAGCCTTTGAGATGAAGTTGTTTGTTCTCAGAACGAAGGACTCCCTTTAATAATTTATGCAAGTTTGGTTTGGTTTTTACATATTCCCTTAATTTCTGTTTATCTGGAAATGTCCTAATTTTACCATTGTATTTGAATGAGAGTTTTGCAGGATATATTATTCTTGGCTGGCAATTTTTTTCTTCCAAGGTTTTATATATGTCATCCTATTGCCTTCTTGCCTGCATGTTTTCTGCCACATAATCCGAGCTTAGTCTTATTCTTTCTCCTCTGTATGTGACTTCTTGTTTTTCACGAACTGCTGTCAGGTTTCTTTGTCTCTGATTTGGGCGAGTGTGATTCTGATATGTCTTGGTGATTTTCTTTTGGGGTCTATCCTATATGGGGTTCGTCCAGTTTCTTGGATGGCCAGCTTTTCATTTTTCATGATATCGAGGAAGTTTTCTGTCAGGAGTTCTTCAATGATCCTCTCTGTGTTTTCTGTTTTCTCCCCCTGTTCTTGAACTCCAATCACTCTCAAATTTTTGTTTTTGATTGTATCCCACATAATTCTCAGGGTATCTTCATTTTTCTTTTTTCTTTTTTGTGATTTTTCTTCAAACAGAATTGCATCCAAGTGTTTTTCCTCAATTCCACTGATCCTGTCTTCCACTATCTCAAATCTGTTCCTCAGCCCTTCTATGACACTGTCCGTTTCTGAAATCTTGTTTATCTTTTGGATTTCTAATTGTTGTTTTTGTATAATTTCTAGTTGTGAATTTATTTTGGCATTTTGTTCTTGCATTATTTTCCTGAATTCTTCCATTTTTTTTGTCTGTATTTTCCACAAATTTGTCTGCCTTTTCCATGAATTTGTCTATTTTTTCCTAATTTTTGTTTGCTTTTTGCTTCAACTCTTGGATAATTCTGAGTATTAGAGATATGAATTCCCTATCAGGTAGTTGTAGTGTCTTTTCTTCTACTGGAAAGTCAGCTGGTGTTTTATTTTGGACACCTACTGGCACCATCTTGTCCTGTTTTTGTAAATGTTTTGTAAATGTTTTGTAGTCTGCTGTCTTTGGGGCATTCGGTAGTTATTTTTCTTGTTTATTGATTATAAATTTGTTTTATCTTTTTTTATATTTGGCTATGTCTTAGCAGGCGGGCTGTGTGTTCTTTGTTGTTTGGTCATCTGTGGCCACGATACTTTTCGCCTCCTTCTCCAATTGGCTGAGTCATTCGCTCAGGTATGGTACAGTAGGGCAGGTATAGCTGTGGATGAATTACTGGGATGGGTTGATTGTGACGCTTACTTCAGCCACCAGGACGGGTCGGTAATCAGTGCAGGGCAGGTTCCAGTAGGCCTTGACTATGCTGCTTGGTGGTGTGATTTTAGGTGTACAGTGCAGGTAGGCAGGATGCAGGGGGGAGTTTTTGATGTGCGGAGCTAAGATGAGTATGGGAGAGAGGAGAGAGGAACAGGAGCCAAAAACATACAAACAAACAAAAAAGGGTGCTAGGGGAGATTGTCATTGGAGTGGAGAGATGAGAGACTATGAAATGGAGAAAAACAAAAAGGGGAAGAAGAAGAAAAAAAGAAAAGAAAAGAATGAATGAATAAAAATTAGAGAGAAAAAAAGAAAAGAAAAGCTCCCAGGCTTCCCACTGGTGTGACTACAAGATCTGGGGAAGTTGTTCCCATGTGTTGAAGCACAGTCTGGATAGGAGGCTTAGGTGTATTCAGCCCCAGGCATTCAGGTGACAGGAAGACAAGGAAGGTATAGAGAGAGAGAAACTGAGTAATGAAGAAAGGGAAAAAGAGGGAAAAGAAAACAAAACAAATTAAAAAAGAACAAGAAAAATTCCCCCAAAAAACCAGAAAAAAATAAAACACAAAAAAAGAAAAACAGAAATGGCCTCAGGGATCCCTCTGTGTGTCTGCACAAGCTGAGGGGGTAGGCCTCAAGACACTCAGCACTGCCCCGCCAGAATGGGCTCCCAACTTGAGAAAAGAAAAAGAAAACAAACAAACAATTTGAAACAAACAAACGAAAAGCCTTGGGATCCCACCAGCATGGCAGCATGGACCAGGTATCAGTTCCACACTCTAACGGAGCTCCACAGCACCTCAGAAGAAGCAAAGATGGTGTATGGGGCCAGGTATTTGAGCAAAAGGAGGGGGAGGTGGTGACAGGTAAGGAAGAAATCAAAAGAAGTGGAAAAAAGCAACACCAGCAGCCAACAAATGGCACTCAGTGAGTCCGTCAGTGTGGGAGAGTGGAATCCAAGCAGCTGGTGCTTCCCGGCTAAGAGACTGTGGCCGTAGGAAGCAGAGGAGGCCTAGTGGGGGTGAAGAAGGGTGGGGGGTGGGAAAGTGTATATTGCCAGTTACCAGTTGTTCTGTCTCCTGCTGGAAACTCCGTGAAGCTGCTTTCTTGTATCCCATATTTGCTGGTCTCTGATAGAAGTCCATGATGGCAGATCCGTGCTGCTTTAGCTGATAGGGGACCTCTGCATATATGTCTCCTCACTCTCTGTTCTCTGTCAGTTTCTTATTCGGTTTGGTGCTTGGCTGAGTTCTTTATCTCTTCATTTGGTGTTTAGGGTTTCAGGATTGCTGTTTTCTCTGTTTGGCTTAGTTTTTCAGGTTTTTGCTGTGGAGGGACGGTGTGGTGCTTCTGCCTAGAGCGCCATTTTGCCGGAAGTCCCTGTGCCTTCCTTTCTTTTTCTTTGTAAGTTTTGCTAAAGACTGAAAAATTTTAATGATTTTTTCTAAAAATAATATTTCATTTGATTTTTTTTCTATTGCTATTCTGCATTCAATATCATTAATTTCTGCTCTTATTTTCTTATTCTGCCAGCTTTGAGCTTATTTTGTTCTTCTTTTTGGTTCCTTGAGGTGAAAGTTTGAGTATTGCCTTTAGATTTTTCTTATTTTCTATTATAAACATTTACTGAGCTAAATTTCCACCTAAGCACTTTTTAGCTGTATCTCATATATTTTTGATACCTTGTCTTATCATTTTAATTGAGTTCAATTTTTTTTCTTTCCTTTGAGACTTACTCTTTGACCTATAAATTATTTTCTTTCCAGGTTTTCTTTTTTAAATTTTCTTTTGTTGTTGAGGATATACACAGCAAAATATACACCGATTCAACAGTTTCTACATGTACCATTTAGTGACACTGATTACATTCTTCAAGTTGTGTGACCATTCTCACTTCCTCTTCTGAGTTTTTCCTCCTCCATTTACATAAACTTACTGCCCTTTAAGGTTCCTGTCTAATTTTTCAAGCTGCTACTGTCAGTGTGATCACATATAGATAGTTCCTGAAGGAGGATAATGCTCAAGGCAGGACATTTTTTACTAGTTAAACTAAACTTTTGTTTGGTTTGAAGAAGACTTCAGTGGATATTTTTGGTTTAAGGTTTAAAGATTTTTACAGGACAATAGTTTCAGGGGTTCACCCAAACTCCATGGCCCCAGGAAGTCTAGAGTCCATAAGAATTTGAAATTCTCTTTTGTATTCCCCCCTTTTGATCAGGATTCTTCTATGGAATCTTCAGAAAAAATGTTCAGTACTGGTAGCTGGGCACCATCCGGTTCTGGTCTCATGGCAAAGGAGGAAGTTGTTCATGGAGGCAATTAGTCACACATTCCATATCCTCTTCCTATCCCTGACACTCCTTCTGCTGTTACAGGAAAATAGAAACCATTTGTTGTGCCTTGGATGGCTGTTTGCAAGCTTTTAAGACCCCAAGCATTATGCAATGAACTAGAAGGTAGAGCAGAAGCACTAAACATGTTATTAGACCAATTAACTAGGATGTCTCATGAACCATGACCCTAAACTTCCAAATCAAATAATCAAATCCCATGATGTGTTTGGTTGTACATAAACAGCCTCAGCAACTGTCTTCCTCTTTTTTTGTATATTTATCTATCACACCACTTTCGCCAAATCAACTTTTTACAAGTGTACGGTTTATTGACAGCAATTACAACAATTGGTTGTGCAACCCGAGTCTTAGAATTGTATTGACCCATACCTTATTTAGATGTATTTTTTTCCCAGTATTTTGTGATTTTTACTGTTATCTTTCTATTACTGGTTTCTAGTTTGAATTTTTATGGTCTGAGAACATATTTTGTATGATTTGATTCTTTTACATTTGTTAAGGTGTGTATTAGTGATAACCCCCTGCATGCTTGAAAAGAATGTGTATTCTGTTGTTGTTCTGTGAGATTTTATAAGAGTCGACTAGATCCTGTTGGTTGGTGGTGTTTTTAGGTCTTCTATATCAGTGTTGATGTTTTGTCTAGTGATTGTGTCAGTTACTGAAAAAGGGGTATTGAAATCCTCAACTGTATTGTGGATTTGTTTAATTCTGATTTTGGTTCTGCTTTTGCTTCATGTGTGGTTTGGTTCACACATATTTAAGATTATCATGTCTTCTTGGTTAGTTAATCCCTTTAACATTTTATTTATGTACCTTCTTTTCTCTGGTGATTTTCTTTTCTCTGAAATCTATTTTATCTAGTGATAATATAATTCTTCAAGTTTTCTTTTGATTAGCATTTGTGTGTACATTTTTCCATTCTTTTACCTCAAACTGACTTATATCATTATATTTATTATATTTGAAGTGAGTTGCTTGTAGATAGCATGCAGTTGGAACATTAAAAAAAATCTATCTACAAATCTCTATCTTTTTAAATGGTATATTTAGATACTTTAAATTTAATGTACTTGTTTTTATGTTAGAATCAAATTCTGCCATTTTATTATTTTTTCTGGTGTTTCCTTTTGCAAAATGAAGTAATATCCTTATTCACATTTATTTTTAGTACTTCTCCCTTTATCTAAAGATGTAGGTCATTTTTTGGACCCTAGCTTTATGTGGTGGTGCATCTGATCAGACTATGCCTGGGGTGAGCCCAAGGCTTTCCTCCCCTGTGTTCTGTTAACTGAAGCTCTAGGGCATCTGTATCTTAATATGCCCCCAGTAATCCAAAAGCTTCAGTGCTTGCTTACTTCCATAAGCTCATACCATTTTGTTCCAGGTCTCAATAAATTTCCTTTACAATTTTGCAAGATTATCTAAATGTTTAAAATATTATTTTTATAGTCTATCAATCTCAGTGTATTATATGAAGCATATATTGCCTTATTCAATCCTGTTAACAATTATATACAGTAGATACAAAATCTCCTACTTTACAAATGAGAAAACAGATAAGGAAAGTGCAAAAAAATTTTTTTCTTTTTTGCTACCTGGAGTGAAACATATTTTCAGGAGTCAAAGGAGTTTAGAGAAGATAAAGTGTGTTGGAAGACAGTGTTGAGAAGATTTGAAACCATAAAAAATGGACATTTCAGAGTGCCCCAGCATTGGTCATTTAAACTTGTCAAGAAAGAGGAGTATAGGACTGAAATGGTTAGTGTCCATTTAAACTGCTCATACACTTGGAATGCATCTATCCATCAACCATACCTTACTTGCCTCCATTGACCAGCTTATTCTAACAAGAGAAAAGTGGCATAACAATTAGTGTACACAGAAAGACAAATATTTTATTGGCTTATGTAAGATAGTTTCAATGCATATAACTGACAGAAGGCTGGTATATGAATATTACTAATAGTATATAGTGTATATATAGAATATATGAAGAATGTTTGTAGAGATTAACAGAAAGATAGTGGCATGAAAAATTCCATGCTTATACCTCCCCCTCCCCACAAAAAGAAAAAAACAACCAGAAACTTGTAGAACCAATTTTGTCAGAGCTCTGGAAACCAGTCAAGGTATACAACAACTATGAAAACAATGAATCAAGAAAAAAGTGACATCAAAATAGTAGGGAAGCTTTAGTGTTTTACTCACCTGTGCCTCACCCCCTTCCCAGCGCAACATGGCTGTCTCAAAGCTGAGGTAACCTCCATCCCCAGAGAAAGAGCCTGGTCTCTGGATCTAGAAAGAGCAGAGTAGAATTTACTTCCAAATTATTTTGTGTGTCTGTTCTAATCTGCCTGGGAGCCACCTGAAGGACTGAAGCAAGGTGCTCATCTCAATTTGGCCTAACTCGGGGCTCATGCAGGGCTGAGGGGTAATGAGCAATTCGCAATGTTTGTAACCACCTGTAGCCTCCTGGGCTATAAAGGTGATTAAGGCATATAATAGGTGCTTTCATACTGGAAAAAGAAGCTGGGAGAAAGTTTATTTTGGAAATAAAAGCTTTCAAAAGCACCATTCCATGTATGCAGAGGAATTGAGAAAGCCTTGCATGAATCCAGGGGAAGATGCATGCTCAGAAATAACCGGAAAAGATCCTATGCTTTTACTGTGTACTGATCACTAGGTTGATTGTAAACTCGGCTAAGTGTTGAAAAAGGATCCTCATCACATAGCCAATTTGCAAAGACTGTGAGAGGTCTGTGTGTGTGTGTGTGTGTGTGTGTGTGTGTGTGTGTTTTCATTTCCCCTGGTGTTCAAGGAAATTTCTGTCAAAACCATAGCAAAAAACAAGCCAAGAAACAGACACCCCGGTGTTCCTACCTGTCCAGAAATGCAGTCTTTTAAAAAATAGTTAGAAGAAGTCACTAAAAAAAATGGATTACTACAATATGCAACAATAAAAAACAAAACAAACTATAAAACAAAAAACAAAGAAAATCCTGGAGTAGGAGAAATGGAAAAAACTGATTTCTAGAGTTATCTTATTACTTATATTGAAATGTGCTATTTTCAACAACAGCAACAAAAAACAAAACAAGGCATACAAAGAAACAATAAAGGCTGATATATTTAGAAGAACAAAATAAAATGACAGAAACCATTTTCATGGAAGCCCAGATAATGGAATTACTAAACAAAACTTTAAAACAACAGTATTATATATGTTCAAAGATTTAAAAAAAAACACAAAGAATTAAAAGAAATTAGGAAAATGATACACAAACAAAATGTGAATATCAACAAAAAGATAGAAATTATAAAAATGAATCAAACAGAAATACTGGAGTTGAAAGTACAATAATTGAAATGAAAAATTTCACTGGAGGGGGTTCAAAATAAGATTTCAGCTGGCAGGGGAAAGAATCAATGAACTTGAAGATAGGACAAATTGAAATTGAGGCTAAGGAGCAAAATGAAAAAAAAAATGAATGAAGAAAAGTGAATAGAGCCTAATGGACTTGTGGGTCATCGTCAGGTGAATCACATACTTATTATGAGCATTCCAGAAAGAGAAGAGAGAGAAAAAGTGGACAGAAATAATATTTGAAGTAATAATAGTCAAAAACTTCCTAAATTTGACGAATGATGAATCTATACATCCCAGAAACTCAAAGAACTCCAATTCAGAAGATGTTTCAGAAATTGTTCCCATTCTCTCCTGGCATACCATCCATATCATTTGGAAAATGCATGACAGAATTCTTATCATATTAGCAAACAATTTTTATAATTGCTGAAAAACCAGTATTGAGGTACCGTGGAAAACGGGAAATACCAGATATTTTCACACTATATTAATGCTAAAGGGAGCTAAGGAGACAAAATAAACTGTAATTAAGAACTTTGGATTCATCATACTTTGCTTCAGGGACACATTTAAAAATTCATGGTATAATGAAATGTCCTTACAGTTTTTGGAATCAGACATTTCCCGATATTTTAAACTTTTAGAAATTTCACCTTTTTCAAATCCAATTTATTCATGTATAAAATGGACCCAAACGATGAACACTTCATAGAATTTTTGAGAGGAATATATGAAATTGTAAATGAAGGCTTTTACCATCATAATTGTCATCGAGTAAGAGTTCAGTGAATGCTTATTCTTTTTTTCCAATTTGTTTAAAATAATTCAAGCATTCTGAGAGCTGTAAACAATAAAATAAACACCCATTCAAAAAATTGTAATACCTTGCCAAACTTACATAAATTTTTCTTTAAAGAAATAAATTATAACAAGTACAGTTAAGCTCCCTATGTCCCTTCCCATCTTTATTCACCTACCTTCTCCAGAAGTTACTCTTTCCTAATTTGTTCATTATTTCCATGCATTTCTACATCTTTTTAGTTATATGTCTATGTATAAATAACAAATAATAAAACGTGTTGCTATGGAGCTTTAAAACTTTATAGAAATGATAATATTCTATTTTTTATGAATAGGGTGAATTTAAAATCTAATTTTTTTCACATGTAGATAACCAATTATCTCAGAAAAATATATTACATAGTTCATCTTTTCTCTATTGATTTGTAATGCTGCACCAATCATATATCCAGTTTACTTATAGGTATATTTTTGATTTTGAATTCCATTCTATTTCATTGGTCTCGATATATATCCCTATGACAATAACACATTGTCTTAATCACAATCGCTTTATAATAAATTTTGATATTTTGTAAGCAATTCCTTCTACATTCGTTTAAGTTATACTGGCTATAACTTTTAACCTTTTTAGTTTTCATATTGATTTACATATGACTGAGTTACACCCATGCATTTCAGACTCTTATCAGGACTGCATTAATTTATGGAATAATCTAGGCAGAATTAATACTCTGGGACATTACTATAATACTGAGTCATCTAATTCATGTACATAATGTACCTTGATATATTTAGTTCTTCTTTTATGTTCTTAAATAACATTTTGTAAATTTTCTATTCCACAGTGAAGTTGCAGGAGAGATATTGCTGTTAGGCACCATTGAGTTGGTCCAACTTAAAAGCAACCCTATATACAACAGAAGGAAACACTGCCTGATGATGTGCCATCCTCACAATCCTGCTATGTTTGAGCCAACTGTTGCAGCCACTGTGTCAATCCATCTCGTCATGGGTCTTCCTCTTTTTCTTCGATTCTCTACTTTACCAAGCATGATGTTCCTCTCCTGGCACTGGTCCCTCCTGACAACATGTACAAAGTACATGAGATGAAGCCTTGCAATCCTCCCTTCTAAGGAGCATTCTGTCTGTACTTCTTCCAAGACAGATTTGTTCATTCTTCTGGCTGCCCAAGGTATATTCAATATTCTTTGCCAACACCATAATTCAAATGCATCAATTCTTCTTTGGTCTTCCTTATTCATTGTCCAAATTTCCCATGCATATGAGGTGATTGAAAATACCATAGCTTGAGTCAGGTGCACCTTAGTCCTCAAAGTGACATCTTTGCTTTTCAGCACTTTTAAAAGATATTTTGCAGCAGATTTGCTCAGTGCAATAAGTCATTTGATTTCTTGGCTGCTGCTTCCATGAGCGTTGATTGTGGATCCAAGTAAAATTAAATCCTTGACAACTTCAGTCTTTTCTTTGTTTATCATGATGTTGCTTATTGGTCCAGTTGAGAGGATTTTTGTTTCTTTACATTGAGGTGTAATCTATACTGAAGACTGTAGTCTTTGATCTTCATCAGCAAGCGCTTCAACTCCTCTTCACTTTCAGCAAGCAAGGTTGTGTCATCACATATCTCAGGTTATTAATGATCCTTCCTCCAATCCTGATGCTGTGTTCTTCATATAGTCCAGCTAATCTGATTATTTGCTCAGCATACAGATTAAGTATGGTGAAAGAATACAACCCTGACACACAGCTTTCCTAATTTTAAACTATGCAGTATCTCCTTGTTCTGTTCGAATGACTGCCTCTTGGTCTGTGTACAGGTTCCATAGGAGCACGATTAAGTGTTCTGGAATTCCCTTTCTTCACAATGTTAGCCATATGTTATGATCTATAAAGAGGAAGGCCCCAATAACCTTAACAGAAAATTAGTCAATACTGTCTAAAATCAACAAATCAAGCAGTGGCATACAAACATATCATATAGAATAAATTGACTAATCTAAACAGATTGAAAGATTTAAGAGCCACTGGTGGTGTCGTGGTTAATTGCTCAGCTGCTAAATGAAAGTTCAGCCATTTGAACCCACCAGTCACTCCTCAGGAGAAAGAAGTAGCAGTCCGACTGATAGTGACCCTATAGAACAGAATAGAACTGCCCCATAGGGTTTCCAAGAAGCAGCTGGTGGATTCAAACTGCCGACCTTTTGGTTAACAGCCGATCTCTTCACCACTGCGTAGTAGCTAAATATTTCTTATGTGGTGTATTATTCAAGATTAGCTGGGATAAGTTACAGTAGCAAACAACTCTCAAATCTCAGTTACTTCATAAAAGAAGGCTTTCTTTCTTTCTATTGCCAAGGTCCAGACATCAGCATCCATTAGATTTTATTATCATGTAGCTGTACCATCTGGATTTTACAGCCTCCTTGGTTAACACTGGAGCCCTGGTGGCACAGTGGTTAAGAGCTGGCTGCTAACCAAAAGGTTAGCAGTTCAAATCCACCAGCCACTCCTTGGAAACCTTATGGGGCAGTTCTACTCTGATTTCAAATATTGCTTCTTATAATTAATGACAATAATAATTATAATAATAATAGCACCACAGTTCATAGAACTTCATGCCTGTTTACTGCTTCCAGAAACAGCATGCTGTGATGCCTATAGACACATTACTATCTTAATAAGAGTTAACTTCCATCTGATAAAGTGTAATATTCTTTCAGCTAGCCTAATTCACCCATTTGTCACAAACCCAAAAACCAACTAGAGATCCTCCCAGACCATCTCCACTTATTTCTTACCTGATCCCATCTATATTAAGTTCACGTATACTTTTGAAACTTGGCTTTTGGTTTTTGCTTATCTATTCACCACCTGGTCTTCATTTTCATCTGGAAGGCTCTGACTCCCTTTCAAGCACTGTGGTTGAACTTTTTCTCTTTACTTTGTTCCTTAATCCACGTAGCAAACCCTGCCCACGTTGGCCCCTCCGGAGCTCAACTTCCTGTCCCAGTCCACCAACTGGGACTCTAGCACACTAAATAGGTCTTCTGACAAGAAAGCTTGAGTTAGAGGCCCCACGGGATAATGGTTAAGTGCCTAAGTTTTGGAGTAATCTAACTTGGGTTCCAATTCAAACTCTGACTTTTACTGGTGTATGACCTAGAAGACATACTGAAGTCTCCTAGTTCTCAGTTTCCTAGTATGTTTAATGGAGATCATGCCTTCCTCCCAATGTTGTTTTAAAGATAAAATGAGATAACTTACTAAAGTGCTTAGCATCATATGAGCTATAGGGAAAATGTTCACTAACATTATTATAAAATAGCAAAAGCAAAGATTTTTCTAGGAAATCCAAAGTAGGGCCAAGTACTGGAAACTTGCTCTTTCCAGACTAATGACTAAAATCTGCTTTACTTCTATGTCTGTGAGAAGGAGTGTATGGAACTACCTGTTTGAGTACCTACCGATATCTTAAATTGTATTTTCCTGCCTGTGAAAGATATTTTAAATTTCCCCACAGGTAGTTCTCATTCCTCAGAAATCTGTTTTTATTCTGCTTTCAATGGAAACTTCCTTTTCGTCCTCCAAATGCGATGAAGACGAGGACAAGTTCCCACTGCAGAGGAACACGAGCTGACTGCAAACGGAAGCTGCTGTTTCTGGTGCTTATTTCTTTTGGGAGAATTGTTGTCACGTATCTGACTCAACACTTATTTCTAGAAGAATAAGTTGTTCAGGAAGGAAATCTATTTCCATATCTAAAATGAAAGTTTTATTTAAGACATGCAATTGGAATAAATTACTCAAGAGAAAAATCGTTAAAAGTGCACAGCTGTTGGTATCAAATTTAATACTCTTGTATATGAAACGGTGGTTGGAAAAGTTTCACTTTTTGTACTAGGCCGGTTGGGTAGCCTCAGGGCAGATGAAGTTGTTTCGACTGGGCCTTTGTGCAGAAGCTCTGTGGCTGTCAGATAAACAAGCTACAGCCACTGAACACGAACTCTTTGTGCTTCTTGCATTGGAATTTTAAGATTTGACCCTGGGAGTTTTCTAAGTGAGGGTGTTGCTGCTATGTTGAACAGAAACAAAATGTAAAGGAATGCTTCTCTGAGTGGATTTAGAAATAAATGGAGATTAAGATACTAGACCCAAGGCTGTGTATTCATGAAATCTTCTGCACAGAGACCCACCTAGCATCCCCTTTTGGTGTACTCAGATAAAGTTTGATAATTTTACCAGGCTTGTCTTTGTTCTTCAGGGTTCTGCCTCTATGTCCCACTACTTCATTCTCTACCTCTATTTCTCCTCAGGCTTTTTATATTCTGGAAACCCTGGTGGCGTAATGGTTAAGTACTACAGCAACTAACCAAAAGGCTAGCAGTTTCAAATCCACCAGGCACTCCTTGGAAACCCTATGGGGCAGCTCTACTCTGTCCTACAGGGTGGCTATGAGTTGGAATCGACTGGACAGCAACAGGTTTGGAGTTTTGTTTTTTTTTGGTTTTCCACCTTCTTTCCCTCTTCCTTTTCCCATTTTCTCTTCCTTCTTCTCTTTTTTCTTTCCCCTCTGTATATTGTCTTTACTTTTTTCTCCCAATGTTTCTTCAGTCTCCTCTTCTTCTCTGTCAATAATTTTTCCCATTTGGTCTGTACCCTTATTTGCCGTTTATGTCTCTATTTCTCTTTATTTCCTGCTTCTCTTTTTCTCATGGATTGGAGTGATAGAAAACTTACCTGTCATGGATTGAATTGTGTCCGCCAGAAATATCTGTCAACTTGGCTAGGTCATGATTCCCAGTACTGTATGATTATCTACCATTTTGTCAACTGATGTGATTTCCCTATGTGTTGTAAATCCTATCACTATGATATTAATGAGATGGATTAATGGCAGTTATATTGACGAGATCTACGGGATTAGATAGAGTCTTAAGCCAATCTCTTTTGAGATATAAAAGACAGAAGTGAGCAGAGAGACGTGGGGACCTCATACCACCAAGAAAGCAGTGCCGGGAGCAGAGGGTGTCCTTTGGACCTGAGGTTCCTGTGCTGAAATGTTCCCAGACCAAGAGAAGACTTCTGACAAGGACTTTTTTCCAGAGCCAACAGAGACAGAAAGCCTTCCCCTGGAGCCAGCACCTTGAATTCAGACTTCTAGCCTACTGGGCTGTAAGAAAATAAACTTCTCCTTGTTAAAGCCATCCACTTGTGGTATTTCTGTTATAGCAGCACTAGATGACCAAGAAAATACCTTACCATGATTATTCAAAAACTGTCACTTTTCATGAGGCCTCACCCAGTTGTTGTCAAAAGTGATATCCTGCTCCCCCTCTTCAATTTCTGTGGGAATTTGGTAATAAGAGTAGCTATTTATTGTTGTCCGGGTCTTGGACATATTTAAGTGCATTGTATTGAATCTGGGCCATGCTTGCATGAGGTAATCACTGTGCTGTCCATTGGTGAACAGGTTGGAACAATAGAGGTAGGCATAATTTTAGTTGGAAAATTAGGGGAAGGAAATTTTGTTCCAGGGTACATGGGGCCTTGGAGTAATTTAATTAATTTTCTGTTCTAATTTATTTCAGAGACTTTTGTAGACAACAGCTAAACTTCCTATCTCACTGGTCCTGGAAGATACAAAGGGCCCGAGTAGGTGGGGGAAAAACTGCAGGAGGCAGAAGTCCCTGAAATGTAATGGTCTTTTTTTGGAAGAGTATTGCTGCACCATTTGTTAGCTAGCAATGCTGGGGATCCTGAGAAGGGGGAATACTACTTACTCTCTCCTCATTCTTCTGTCTCTTTCTATTCCCATCTTAACTTCCTTCCATGGAAGGAGGAATTCAAGATCTTAATTTTCAGAGCCTGAGATATACATACAGCCAGTCTCATTGCCTCTTCAACGTGGGCTCTTACATCCACATTTCTCTCATCATCTTCTTCATCTCTGGTGCACGGCTGCATCCTGTCACGTCCTTCTGAAGGCCTCGGTTGGAAGATGCAGGAGGCATGAGTAAGGACTTTTGGCCTTTACCACATTTTACAAAATAGCTTTTATAACAGAGCACTGCAGTAAGGCATGAAGTGTTTATTTGACTGAATAAAGTAGTACTTTGTTTCCCAATGGCTTTTATTGCTTGTGTGTGGCTCCCTCAATCAAGACTTCTTGAAAAAAGGAGCTATGAGGGGTGGGTTTGATATTAACACCCCTTCTCAAATCCTTAACAATTAGGCCATATCGCTTCAAGTAAATAAATCATAGAAAATCGTGTGTGTGTCTCTGTGTGTGTGTGCGCGCGCACTTCCATCAAGGCAAAAAATGTTAAACAAGGCCCTCCCCTCAAAAATGAAACAAAATAAAATTGTAAAACCACTGCCAACTCATAGTGACCCTATAGGACAGAGTAGAACTGTCCCATAGGGTTTCCAAGGCTATAAATCTTTATGGAAGCAAACTGCCGCATCTTTCTCCTGTGGAGCAGCTGGTGGGTTTGAACCACCGACCTTGGGGTTAGCAGCCAAGCACTTTAACCACTGCACCACGAGGACGCCTTAAACAAGGCCAAGGAAATGCCAAAACTCAGTAATGCAGGCTCTGAGGAGCAGTATCTGGAAAAGATCATAATGTTTCTGTTTGGGTTCTAAGGGTTTGAGGATTTCTAGAGACAGAGAAATACGGAGACAGAGAAAGACAGGCATTTGAGCTGAAGGAAATACTGGAGTCTGAGAACCAAGAGAGAGCCCACACTACAATCAGCACCTGGCTACCAGGGGAAATGAAAAGAACATTTAAAAAAAATTATTTTTTTATTTTACTTTAGATGAAGGTTTACAGAACAAATAGTTTCTCATTAAACAGTCAGTACACATATTGTTTTATGATATTGGTTAACAACACCATGACATGTCAACACTCTCCCTTCTCTACCTTGGAGGACCTTTTTTTGGGGGGTGAAAATAAACATAGCCAAAGATACACCTTTTCAAAAATCTCTACATGTACAATTCAGTGACACCGATTATGTTCTTCCACTTGTGCTGCTATTCTCACTACCCTTTTCCAAATTATTCCATCAACATTATCTTCAACTCATGGTCCCCTACGCTTCCCATCAAACCTTTTCAGTTGCTGTTGTCAATTTGATCTCACATAGATAATTCTTTTTTTTTTTTTAACCTTAAATGAAGGTTTGCAGAACAAACGGTTTCTCATTAAACAGTACACATATTGCCCTATGACAATGGTTAACAACCCCATGACATGTCAACACTGTCCCTTCTCAAACTTGGGTTCCTTACCACCAGCTTTGCTGTCCCCTCCTGCCTTCTAGTCATTGTCCCTGGACTGCTCTGCCTCATTAGTCCCATTTTCCTTTATGGGGCTGTCCAATCCGCAGCTGAATGGTGAACCTCGGAAGTGACTTCACCACTGAGCTAAAAGGATGTCCAGGGGCCATACTCTCGGGGTTTCTCCAGTCTCCGTCAGGTCAGTAAATCTGGTCTTTTTATGTGTATTAGAATTTTGTTCTACATCCGTCTCCAGCTCTGTTCAGGACCCTCTATTGTGATCCTAGTCAGAGCAGTCAGTGGTGGTAGCCAGCCACCATCTAGCTGTACTGGACTCAGTCTGGTAGAGGACTTGGTAGCTATGGTCCATTAATCCTTTGGACTAATCTTTTCCTTGTATCTTGTTTTCATCATTCTCCCTTGCTCCCAAATGGGTGAGACCAGTGGAGTATCTTAGATGGCTGCTCACAGGCTTTTAAGACCCCAGACGCTACTCACCAAGGTAGAATATAAAAAATTGTCTTTAAAAACTGTGTTATGCCATTTGAGCTAGATGTTTCCTGAGATCATGGTCCCCACAGCCCTCCGCCCTGCAATTTGGTCCCTCAGGGAGTTTGGATGTGTCTACGGAGCTTCCATGACCTTTCGTTGTACAAGTTGTGCTGGCTTCCCTAGTATTGTGTAGTGTCTTACCCATCACCAAAGTTACCACTTATCTATTGTCTATTTAGTTTCCCCCCAGACAGATCTCCCATCCCTCGTAACCAACAAAGATTGTTTCGTTTTGTGTGTAAACTTCTTCATGAGTTTTTACAGTAGCGGTCTCATACAATATTTGTCCTTTTGTGATTGACTTATTTCACTCAGCATAAAGTCCTCCAGTTTCATCCATGTTATGAGATGCTTCACATATTCATCATTGTTCTTTATCATTGCATAATACTCCATTACCTGTATGTACCATAGTTTGTTTATCCATTTATCTGTTGATGGACATCAAGGTTGTTTCCATCTTTTTGCTGTTGTGAACGACGCTGCAGTGAACATGGGTGTGCATATGTTTATTCGTGTGATGGCTCTTATTTCTCTAGGATATATTCCTAGGAGTGGGATTGCTGGATCTTATGGTATCTCTATTTCCAACTTTCTAAGGAAGTGCCATATCATTTTCCAAAATGGTTGTATCATGTTGCATTCCCACCAGCAGTGCATAAGAGTTCTGATCTTCCCACAGCCTCTCCAACATTTGTTATTTCCAGTTTTTTTGATTCGAGCCAGTAGTGCTGGGGTGAGTTGGTATCTCATTGTGATTTTAATCTGCATTTCTCTAATGGCTAGTGATCGCGAGCATTTCCTCATGTGTCTGTTGGTCGCTTGAATGTCTTTTTTGCTGAAGCGTCTGTTCATTGCCTTTGCCCATTTTTTAATTGGATTATTTGTCCTTTTGTTGTAGAGGTGTCGGATTTTCTAGTAGATTTTAGAGATTAGACCTTTGTCTGATTTATAATGTCCAAAAATTCTTTCCTAGTCTTTAGGTTCTCTTTTTACTCATTTGGGGAAGTCTTTTGAGGTGCATAAGTGTTTAATTTTTAGAAGATCCCAGTTATCTAGTTTACCTTCTGGAGTTTGTGTGTTGTTGATTATAGTTTGTAATCTGTTAATGCTGTGTATTAGGGCCTCTAGTGTTCATCTTATTTTTTTTCTGTGATCTTTATAGTTTTTGGCTTTATATTTAGGTCTTTGATCCATTTTGAATTAGGTTTTGTATATGGTGTGAGGTAGGCGTCCTGTTTCATTTTTTTGCAGATGGATATCCAGTTTTGCTGGCACCATTTGTTAAAAAGACTGTTTTTTCCCCATTTGATGGACTTTGGGCGCTTGTTGAAGATCAAGTGACCATAGGTGGACGGATTTACATCTGGGTTCTCAATTCTGTTCCATTGGTCAATGTATCTATCGTTGTACCAGTACCAGGCTGTACTGACTACAGTAGCTGTATAGTACGTTCTGAAGTCAGGTAATGCAAGTCCTCCTACTTTATTCTTCTTCTCAATGGTGCTTTGCTTATCCAGGGCTTCTTCCCTTTCCTTACAAAGTTAATGATTACTTTTTCCATCTCTTTGAAGAATGTTGTTGGTATTTGGATGGCGATCGCATTGTATTTGTAAATTGTTTTGGGTAGAATTGTCATTTTCACGATGTTGAGTCTACCTATCCATGAGCATGGTACGTTTTTCGATTTATGTAGACCCCTTTGGGTTTCTTGCAGTAGTGTTTTGTAGTTTTCTTTGTATAGGTCTTTTACATCCCTAGTTAGATTTACTTCTAAGTATTTTATTTTCTTAGGGGCTATTATAAATGGTATTGTTTTACTGATTTTCTTTTTATTGGTGTATAGGAATCCAACCGATTTTTGTATGTTTATCTTGTATCCTGCTACTCTGCTGAATCTTTCTATTACTTCCAGTAGATTTCTCATGGAGTCTTTAGGGTTTTCTATGTATAGTATAATATCATCCACAAACAGGGACAGTTTAACTTCTTCATTACAAATTTGGATGCCCTTTATTTCTTTTTCTTGCCTTATTGTTCTAGCTAGAACTTCCAGCACAAGGTTAAATAGGAGTGGACATAAAGGGTATGTTTATCTTGTTCCTGTTCTCAAGGGAATGGTTTCAGCCTCTCTCCATTAAGAATGATGTTGGCCGTTGGTTTTGCATAGATCCGTTTATTATGTTGAGAAATTTCCCTTCTATGCCTATTTTATTGAGAATTTTTATCAGGAATGCATGTGGACTTTCTTGAATACATTTTCTGCATCAATTAGATGATCATGTGATTCTTTTCTTCCCTTTTATTTATGTGGTGGATTACGTTGATTGATTTTCTAATGCTGAACCCTCCATGCATACCTGATATGACTCCTACTTGGTCGTGGTGTATTATTTTTTTGATATGATGCTGAATTCT
>NW_004444102.1:487953-489708 GCF_000243295.1 Trichechus manatus latirostris
GAATTATCTCAATGTTTTGGAACTTGTTGAGGATTGCTCTGTAGCCTAAGATGTGGTCTATTCTGGAGAACGTTCCATGTGCATTGGAAAAGAATGTGTACTTTGCAGCTGTTGGGTGTAGTGTTCTATATATGTTAATGAGGCTAAGTTGGCTGATTGTACCCTTTAGCTTTTCTGTATCTTTGTTGAGTTTCTTTTTAGATATTCTGTCCTTTATTGAGAGTGGGTTGTTGAAGTCTCCTACTATTATTGTGGAACTGTCAATTTCTCTTTTCAGTGCTGTTAGAGTTTGTTTTATGTATAATTTTATGTAATTATTGATAGGTGTGAGTTTATTGCTGTCATTTTTTAGTTCTTGTTTTTGTGGTGCTGACATTTTCTTTGTTCCTGTTACTCTCCTGTGCTGATTTCCCTTTGTTTTTGGAGTTTTTTTTCCATTTCTTTTGTTTTCGTGGGTTTTGTTTTTACTGAGACTTTATGTTTTTCTTCTTTATTTTGATGAGTAGGTTTGTTAACTTTCTTTGTATTTACTTTGAAATTTACCCTTATCTTCCTAGGTTTTAACCAGTCTATTATTACTTGGTATCGCCTTGCCTTCCTCTCCATTAGAAGGTTCTATACCTACACCATTTATTGCCTCTTTTATTGTTGTGATGCTGTTGTTATTTACAAATTAACCTCTCTGGTTTCCTATTGTAATTCTTTGGTTTTGGATTGTCTTTGAGAGTTCATTTCCTAGGTACAATCCTGTGTCCTAGATTCAGCCTGTGGTCTGATGTTGTTCTCAGATAGAAGGACTCACTTTAATAATTCCTGTAAGTTTGGTTTGGTTTTTACATAGTTCCTTAATTTCTGTTTATCTGGAAATGACCTAATTTCACCATCATATTTGAGCGAGAGTTTTGCAGGGTGTATTATTCTTGGCTGGCAATTTTTTTCTTTCAAGGTTTTATATATGTCGTCCCATTGCCTTCTTGCCTGCATGGTTTCTGCCGAATAATCCGAGCTCAGTATTATTGTTTCTCCTCTGTATGTGACTTTTTGTTTTTCTCCATCTGCTCTCAGGATTCTTTTGTTTGTCCTTGGTTTTAGTGAGTGTGATTATGATATGCCTTGGTGATTGTCTTTTGGGGTCTATCCTATATGGGGTTCGTTGAGCTTCTTGAATGGTCAGCTTTTCATCTTTCATGATATTGGAGAAGTTTTCTGTCAGTAATTCTTCAATGATCCTCTTTGTGTTTCCTGTTTTCTCCCCCTGTTCTGGAACTCTGATCTCTCGCAGCTTTTTGCTTTTGATTGTATCCCACATAATTCTCAGGAGTTCTTCCTTTTTTTTTTTCGTAGTTTTTTCTGATTTTTCCTCAGAGTTGTATCCAATTGTTTGTCTTCAATATCACTGATCCTGTCTTCCATTGATTCAAACCTTCTCTTCAGCCCTTCTATGACACTATCCATTTATGAAATCTTGTTGTTTATCTTTTGGATTTCTAATTGTTGTTTTTATAGGATATTTTGTTGTGAATTTTTTTAACATTTTGTTCCAATATTATTTTCTTGAATCCTTCCATTTTTTGTCTGTATTTTCCATGAATTTGTCTGCCTTTTCCATGAATTTGTCTATTTTTCCCTCATATTTTTATGCTTTTTGCTTCAACTTTTGGACAATTCTGAGTATTCGTGATTTGAATTCCCTATCAGGTAGTTCTAATGCCTTTTCTTCTACTGGAAAGTCATCTGGTGTTTTATTTTGGAACC
>NW_004444102.1:489994-498052 GCF_000243295.1 Trichechus manatus latirostris
TGGGTTGTTTGTGGCATGTACTAGGGCTGACAGGGTGGGCTGTGAATCAGTGCAGTGTAGGTTCCAGTAGGCCATGTCTGTGGGGCTTGTGGTTGTGATGTTCAGCTCACAGTGCAGGTAGGCAAAACGAGGTGGGAGATTGTTATGTGTGAAGCTAAGATTTGTATGGGAAAGAGGAGAGAGAGAGGAACAAGATTCAAAAACATACACACAAACAAACGAAAAAGAGTGCTAAGGGAGCTTGCTGTTGAAGTGGAGAGATGAGAGACTGAGAAATGGAGAGAAACAAAAAGAAAAAAGAAAAAGGGTAAAAGAAAAAGATGAATAAATACAAATTAGAGGAAAAAAAGAGAAAAAAGCCCCCATGGATCCCACCGGTGTGGCTGATAGGACTGGGGAAATTGCTCCCAGGCCGTGAAGTACTGCGTGGCTGGAAGGGGTAGAAGTGTCACACAGCGCCAGGTATTCAGAAGACAGGAAGAGAAGGTAAGTATATAGAGATGAGAAACTGGAAATGAAGAAAGACAAAAAGGGCAGAAGAGACAGAAGAAAACAAAACAAAGAAACAAAAAACAAAAACAAAAAAATAAAACAAACAAACAAACAAAAAACAAGGAAAAGAAATGCCCCCTGGGATGTCACTGTGCATCTATGCAGAGTAAGGGAGTACCTCCCAAGTCTTGCAGTACTGCCTGGCTAGAAGGGGCTCCCAAGTAGAGGAAAGAAAAAGAAACAAAATAAACAAATCAAAACTGAACAAACAAAAAAAGCCCCAGGGATCCCACCAGCATGGCAACACAGGCTTGGAAGCAGTTTCACAGTTAAGCAGTGTTTTGCAGCCTTTCAGGAAGAAGCAAAGATGGCACACAGAGCCAGGTATTTGAGAGAAAGGTGGTGGGGGTGGTAAGAGGTAAGAAATAAATCTAAATAAGTGGAAAAAAGCAATGCCAACAGCCAACAAATGGCATTCAAGGAGCTGGCCAGTGCAGGCAGGTGGAATCGAAGCAACACCAGGGTGAAGCCTGTGCTTCCCAGCCAGGAGACTGTGGCCACAGGAAGCAGACAAAGCCAAGTAGGGGTGAAGAATGGTGGGGGTGGGTGGGAAAGCATATATCACTGGTTACCAGTTCAGTTTCCTGCTGGAAACTCTGTGAAGCTGCTTTCTCATATCCCCTGTTCACTGATCTCCGATAGGAGTCCAAGATGACGGATTTGTGCTGCGGTAGCTGATAGGGGACCTCTGCATGTATCTCTCCTTCCTCTCTGTTTTCGGTCAGTTTCTTATTCCATTAGGTGCTTGGCTGAGTTCTTTATCTCTTCATTGGATGCTTAGGGCTTCAGGATTGACGTGTGTCTGTTTGACTTAGTTTTTTTTAAAGACAAATCAGTGTATCCTTTATCCAGTTTCTTCCAATGCTAACATCTTCAAAACTAGAGTATAATATTACAACCAAGATATTGACATTGATTCAGTGAAGATACAGAACATTTCCATCACCACAAAGATCCCTCATGCTGCCCTGTTATAGCCACACTCACTTGTGTCTTATTCCACCTCCTCCTTAACCTCTGGCACCCACAATCTGTTCTTCAGGTCTATGATTTTCTTCATTTCAACAAAGTTGTATAAATGGATCATACAGTATGTAACTTTTTGGATGTGCTTTTTTTTTTTTTTTAACTCAGCCTAATATTTTAGACATCCTGGTTTTTGCATGTATCAATAATCCATTAATAGTATTTCATGGTATGCATGTACCATAGTTTGCTTAACCATTCACCAGTTGAAGAACATTTGGGTTGTTTCCAGTTTTGAGCTATTATGAATAAAGCTGCTATAAACATTAAGGTATAGGTTTTTGTGTGAATGTAAGTTTCATTTTTCTAGAATAAATTCCCAGGAATGTGATTTCTGCATTATATAGTAGTTGCATGTTTAGTAAGAAACTTCTGTACTGTTTTCCAGAGCAGCTGTAATATTTTACATTCCCACTATCAAAGTATGAGTGATCCAGTTTCTGGACGTCCTCACGAGTATTTGATGTTATAGCTTTTTTTGTTTTCTTTTTAGCCATTCTGATAGGTGTGTGATTTGTGGCTATAATGTGCATTTCCCTAGTTAGAAACCCAGGAGGCTTAGTGGTTAAGAGTTTGGCTGCTAACTAAAAAGTTGGCAGTTTGAATCCACCAGGCGCCCCTTGGAAACCCTGTGGGGCAGTTCCAAACTGTCCTATGGAGTTGTTATAAGTCGAAATCTACTCAACGGCAAAGGGTTTGTTTTTTTTTTTTTTTTTTGGTTTAATGGCTAACGATGCTGAACATTTTTTCATGTGCTTACCATTTGCATATCTTTGGTGAAACGTCTCAATGTCCTTTGCCCACGTTCTAATTGAATTGCTTGATTTTTTTACTGTTGAGTTTTGGGAGTTCCTTATATTCCAGATACAAGTCCTTTGTCAGACATATAAATTACAAATAGTTTCCCCCACACTGTAGCATATATTTCCATCGTCCTAACAGGTCTTTCATAGAACAAAAGTTTTTAATTTTGATGAAGTCTAATTTATTGATTCTACTTTTATGGATCATGCTCTCGGTGTCACTTTGAAGAACACTTTTTCTATCTCCAGATCCTGAAGATTTTCTCCTGTATTCTTCAGATTTATAGGTTTAGATTTGATATTTAAGTCCATGATTCATTTTGAGTTAATTTTTCTTAAGGTGTGAGATTTAGTGAAAGTTTATTTTATTTGTTTGTTTTTGCCTGGGTATGTGCACTTGCTCCAGCATCATTTGTTGAAAAGGCTATCTTTTCTCTATTGAATTTCTTCTGCACTTTTTTCATAAATCAGTTGGGTATACACCTTACTCCTCACTTATTGAGTATCTCCCTATCCGACACTTTGCATTTATGACAATAGTAAAAAATCTACTATCCGACTATTCTGTGCATGAATGACTCCACCAGCCCCCACACTCTCCCCACCTGCAGCTTCTCCAGTGTGTGCAGAGGGAGGAGGAGCGCCACCTCCAGGGTATTTAACCAAAGTCTCGAACCCATGGGACCCCCAACACTCCAGCTCCTCCCAGCTTGCCTCCTCTCTCTCCTCTGGGCTTTATCCACTAGCCTTCCCACTCTCCATCTGGCACTCGCCTTGCAGGCTGACATCAGCTGGCGGACTCTGGAGCGAGGCATGGACAGAGGCTGCCCCGCCTGGCGGCGGCTGCCATGAATCACCCAGCCCGTGCTGCCCTACTTCCTGCACTGAGTGCCCTGGGGCGCCCAAACTGGGACACCAAGAGGGTGAGGACTCTTGGACACCTCACTGCAGCATGGACTGGGATTCCAGCTAGCAGAGTGAGGGCAAGCCCATGACCACCACAGGTACAGAGGGGCCGAGGCTGCCCAGGGAGGAGGAGAGGCTGGGGCAGCAAATCGTGTTTCACATAATGTCCGTTTTTGCATAATGACCTCGTCTTTGGAACCTAACCATGTCAATAAGTGGTGAGTGTAGTTTTGTGGCTATATTTCTGGGTTCTCTATTCATTTCTGTTGTTCTGTCTCTATTCCTTTGCTAATACCACGCAGTCTTGATTACTGTAGATATATAATAATTCTTCAAATTAGGTAGACTGGTTCTTCCATTTCATTCTTCTTTTCAAAAATATGTTAGCTATTCTAGTTTCTATGTCTTTTAATAAAGTTTTAGAATAACGGTGTGTATATTTAGAAAAAAATCTTGCTGTGAATTTCATACAAATTGGATTAAACCTACATATAAATTTGGGGGAGAATTGACATCTTCATTATGTCATCTTTACATTTTTACTATTTATGTCTTCCAGTTCATGAACATAGTATAGCTGTGTATTTATTTAGACCTCTGATGATTTCTTTCATCAGTGAATTTTAGTTTCAGCATGTGAGCCCTGAATGTATTTTGTTAGATTTACATCTAAGCGTTATATATTTTTTGGTAATTGTAAATGCTATTGTATTTTTAGTTTCATCATCCATGAGTTCATTGTTAAATATAGAAATACAATTGATTTTTGTATGTTTATCTTGTATCCTCTGACTTTGCTGAACTCACTTATTAGTGCTAGAAGTTTTCTTCTAGATTCTTTGGAATTTTCTATGTAAATTGTTATGTGTTACACAAATAGAGAACGTTTTATTTCTTCCTTTCCAACTTGTGTGTCTGCCATTTCCTTTTCTTGCCTTATTACGCTGCTTACGACATCCAGCGCTATGCTAAGTAAGAGTGGTGAGAGCAGATATTCTTGTCTTATTCCCAATCTTAGGGGGAAATCATTCAGTCTTTCATATTTAGGTATGTTAGCTATAGCTTTTTTGTAGATACTCTTTATGATGCTTAGAAAATTCCCATCTATTCTTAGTTTACTGAGAGTTTTAATTATGAATGGCTGTTCCAAATTTCGTCAAATATTTTTTCTGCATGGACTTATATGATCATGTGACTTTTTTTTTAGTCTGTTAATAAGGTGAATTAATTGATTTTTAACTATTGAACAAACAAGTCTTGCATCCCTAGAATAATTACCACTTGGTTTGGATGCACACTTCTTTACATATTGCTGAATTACTTTTGCTAATATTTTGTTAATGATATTTGCAGGTATATTCATGAGGGATACTTATGTATTGTTTATTCTTTTGTATTGCCCTTGTTTGGTTTCAAAATCAGGGCAGTACTAGTTTCATAAATTAAATTGGAAACCGTTCCCTCCTTTCTGGAAAATATTGTGCAGTATTGGTGCTAATTCTTCCTTAAACATTTAGTAGAATTCTCCAGTGAAAGCATCCTGTTCTGGAGATTTCTATTTTAGGAGTTTTTAAATTACAAATTCAATTTTCTTAATTGTTACAGGGCTGTTCAAATTATCTAATTCATATTGAGTGAGTGTTTTAGTTTGAGGAATTGGTCCATTTTGTCTAACTTGTCAAATTTATGTGTGTGGAAGTGGTACTGGTGTGTTTTTTTATGACTTCATCAGGGTGGAGCTCTAGGTTCTCCATTGACCCTTTGCTGGCATGGGTGGGGGTGGGACCACACTGTGTTCTGTGGGGTTTGGCTGAAGTACAGTGGGTATGTTTGTTCTGCATATAATATACACAAGTTTTATTTGTATTAAATATATATACTCCATCTTCCAAGAAGTGGAAGTTGATGATATATTTTTAAATGAAAAACAATATTGAAGAGCAATTAAATGGTGTGATCCTATTTTTGTGCAGATAAAATAATAAAATCAGAATATTATACACAAAAAATATATTAATTATAACATATAAAATATATATATATACCATATATGTCAAACATATAAACATGTAATATTACACAATTGTTCTCTTGAGGCAGAGAAGAAGTAGAGTTGTGACATACTTTTTACTTTTATACCGCTGTATTGTTTGTTTTTTCCCTATTATCTAGCTATTTATCTTTTTTCCTTCCTTCCTACTTTCCTCCCTCTATCCCTCCCTCCCTTCCTTCATTTTTTCTTTTTTGTCTTCCTTTCTTTATGTTCAAATTAATTAAATGTTAGCGGCCTTGGCTGCCAACCAGAAGGTTGGCAGTTTGAATCTACCAGCTGCTCCTAGAAGCCCTATGGGGCAGTTCTACTAAGTCTTATAAGGTCGCCATGAGTCTGAATCTACTTGACAGCAATGGGTAAGAGAGTTTTGTAACTAGCAAGGTTCTCAACACAACACTCCATGCCTTGGCTACAAAAAATGCAAAAGGTAATGTTCATAGACATGTAATGTTGATTTTCTTCCTCCTCTGTAGGGGGAAAAAACAACTTTTCAATCAACTGTACGCACTCCTTCATACAGATTTGTTCTCATGGATTGAAGAGCTTCAGTTTTGTCTAGTCCTCCACACTCTTCACTCACAGCATCCAGCTTCTCAATTTCATCTATTTTCTCAACAACCTGAAAGGTATTTCAAATAACCAGTGTAATTTTGGTGACTTTGTCAGATATAACGTTTATCAGTAGTGTATAATTGTGCCTCTATGGAGAAAATATGTTACAGTCTGTTCAAGTGTTATTTCAACTTGAAAGCTAGTGTCATTCTTACACCTTCTTCTTGAAATTTCTTGGGATATGGGACCATACTTGACAACCTGCCAGATCTGATCCTGACAGCCAGCTGTGATGTTAAGCATCTTCCATATAGCTTCCTTTTGGGTATTAGTTTTTGTTAATTGGCTGAGAAAGACTCTAAATTCTCTTGCATTCGATGCAACCTGAATTTGTTTACTGGTCCCAGTGGCAATGTTCCCTGTGACTTTAGAAATTCCATAGTTCCTAGGAGTTCACTATGGCATAACTTTTTTTTTCCATATTCATTTCAATTTATGTATTTAGGCCATCATTAATGTAGAAATTAACTGGTATGCATTCTCAAAATACAAAGAAAAATGAATTGATTATTAGATGTAGGAAATAAAAAAAAAAGTACAATAATGTTGAAGACAATCCTGCCCAAAACACAGACACATTTTGGAATCAAATTAATCCAGTTTATACCTTTATAGGGATGGTTGTCATTATATTTTCCTTAGAAAGAAGTTTACTAGTAGCTTGACTAGCTTGGGATTGGTCTTCCCAATTATTACCATTTTCCTCTCTGACAAAGTCATTAACAGACCAACAGACCAATTACCTTTGTCCATTCAGTTTCTTGAGGTAGCCAACTAGTACTATCCAGAAAAGTGTTCTTTCTCCTTTTCAGCATCTGCTTATCCTGCTGGGATTGTTCTACTTCCAAGGTCTGTCCATGTGCTGCTTCCTCTGTCTGCACAATCTTTCCCGTACCTTTGAACCAATTGACATGACAAGCTGGTTAATAGCTATCTCCACTTGTAGAAGCTCAGGCACCAGTTAGAAAACCCATAGGCAGAAGACCCACAGGCTGCGGGTCAGCTCTACCTGTGCATCTGTGACAGTACAGTTCCATAAACAGTATTGTACGTTTTTATTCAGGAAATAAAGATGTTCCTATGTTGAAAAATAAAATAACTTGAAAAAATAGAATCCTATGTTTTAAAGAAATATTTACATGCACAAATTTTGAATTAACCAAATTTCTTTTACATATTTATAAAATAAGATTTGTTTTCTTTAAATTACCGATATACTGTGTGATATTCATGAATGTTTTCTTAATGCATCACGATTGAATTCTGTATTTGATTTGTTATTGTCTTATTGTACTGTTTAATTTATATTATTTTATTTTGCTGTTTCTATCTATAGCTAACTACGATCAATTCTTTCTGGTTTTCTGAGAACTTTATAGGCTTTAGGAATTGAGGTGATCAATCAATGTCTTCTAACATAATTTGGGCAACTTTTCTCTTGCTTCATGTTTTGAAACGTAAAAGTTTCAAAGAATAACTTGGTAAATCTTTTCTACCGTGGTGGCTTTCATCCATGTGGATAACCTGTAACAGTTTTATTTTCTCTATTACTCTATTCACGTTTTCTGTTTCTTACTAAGTTGATTTTAGCAATAATTTTGCTGTTATTGTTGTTGTACCTGCTGTTCTTCTGTTTTATAGAACACCACCTCTTTTGCCAATATTTCAAATTTTACTGTAAAACTGCAACAGCAATCTATTATACTTTATTTTCTTCATTATGATACCCTCTTTCTAATTTTGATTCTCTATCTTATTTTGATTAAACTTACTAGTATTTTATTAAGCTTTATGAGCAATCATATTTTGGATTCATAAATCTTAAAAGTTTTTAATTGTTGTTTTCTGTATTTCTATGTATAATTTTCTTCGAGTTGATTTTATCATTTTCTGAAATCTGAGTTAATTTGTACTTCAGAAAATGAGGTTTTTGTGAACATTCTACATTGTGGAAAAATAATTTCATATCTTTGTTTAAAAAGTGTTGACTTCACTTGGGATAACTTCTGGCAAGATGGCGCTCTAGGCAGAAACACCACGCCGTCCCTCCACAGCAAAGATCCGAAAAACTAAGCCAAACAGAGAATCAACAATCCTGAAACCCTA
>NW_004444102.1:502866-587876 GCF_000243295.1 Trichechus manatus latirostris
ACTGTTACATGAGAAACTATCTGTTCTGTAAGCCTTCACCTGAAGTACAATAAAATATTGAAAAAATAAAAAAAAATTAAAAAAAAATTTGAAAAAAAAAAGTGTTCACTTCACTTGGAAAACTAGGATGTAATTAAGAGAAGATTGAATTGAAATGGTGTACCAGTCCTGCCACACTCAGTCCCTCCATCCTTTATAATGCAGGAGATATAATAATGATATAATTACATGATGGTGTATGCCCTGACTGATCTTCACAACATAGTGATTGTGATATAACCTTTGGAGGACAGAACAGCAATATAATAACAGGGTTAGAGGATTCAGAAACTATACAGGAACTCAGTACTAGTTCCAGGTGGCACAGCTTAAAATAGTTTCAGGGTTACATGGTTAAGGGTGTAAGGGCATGGCCAGCCCCCAACTGGAGTTTCTTGCATGCTGGCAGAGCTTTGCCCCACAACCCAGAATATCTGAATAGCCACTGTGATAGTTAATGTTAAGTGTCCGCTTGGCTAGGCTATGTTCTCAGTGATTTGGCAGACACTATGTAATTAGCTTCCATTTTGAAATCTGATATGAGCAGCCAATCAGTTGAAAAGGGAATTTCCTTGGGGGTGTGGCCTGCCTCCAGTATATAAATGTTAAAGCTATCTCTCTTTCTTGACTCTCCACTCTTCTTGTTGCTTAACATCCAATTCTTGCCACTCGAACTGCTGATTTTGGATTTATCAGCCCCAGTAAGCCTGTGAGCCAGCAGAGTCCCCCAGCCTGCTACCTGACCTGCAGATTTTGGGTTTGTCAGCCACTGCAACCACATGAGCCAGTAGAGGTCTTCAGCTTACTGTCTGACCCACAGATTGGGGACTTGCCTGCCCCTACAATTGTTGAGCCATTTCCTAACAACTGTGTGAGCCATTTCCTTGATATTTATGTATACATTTCACTGGTTTACTCCTTTAGAGAACCCAGACTAAGACAGCCACCATCCAAGTGCCTTGCCCATGAGAAGACTGGGATGTTCTGAGAACACATGGTTCTTGACTTTCTCAGATGAATGCATTCTGATATCCTTTGTTGTAATGTATCGTTGAGCTCCTTACAGTAAAATTCAAGTATTGGTAGTACATTTGTGCCCGAGAGTGGTCATCTTCATTCAGATTCAAGCCCAATTTTTGGTAAGATCATTTCTTCAGTAAATAGTATTAAAGCATAATTTTTAGAAATGAAAAACCCTGACTCGCAGGGAAATATATAATGAATACAAGTCAAAGATTTAACTCATTAGTTAAAGAGGGAACCAGTAAGACGTTGTGACAGGTTCAAAGAGCATTTAATATTTAAAGGCAATTTAACAAAGAAATGTTAAGAGAATGTTGCTGAGTTAGATATAAACTGCTTAACGTCCAACAGACCATTAATCTTTGGGCTTACCTATTCCATTAGACAGCAATTATTTGCATCACTATTGGACCAAGTCTACCCATTAACAAGTAACTTCATTAAGTCTGTAACTTTTAATTAATATTAAACAATGTGATACACTAAGTATATTCCCACTAAGTAAATACTTGGGTAGTATTTGCCCGTACACGGTATTGAAAAGTACCCTCGTGGTACAGTGGTTAAGTGCTTGGCTGCTAACTGAAAGGCGGGAAGATTGAACCCACCATCCACTCTGTGGGAGAAAGATGTGGCAGTCTGCTTCCATAAAGATTTGCAGCCTTGGAAACCCTATGGAGCAGTTCTACTCTGCCTGTAGGGTTGCTATGATTTGGAACCAACATGATGGCAATGGATTTGGTTTGGGTTTTAGTATTGAAAGGATGCATCACCCACGTTTTCATTTCTAAGTTTCAGATTATTTTTCTGAAGTGGAAAGTCTCCTAGAGCAATTGGTGCAGACACCTATTGGAAAGCCTTTGATGATTAAATCTTCCCATTTCTAGCACTAGAAAACTGATGGGAATTAAGAGTGTGTTTTCTCTGAAAGTCTAAGAAATCACTTCATCTCACCCTGACATTACTGGCATTAATCAAAAAAACAGAACATAGAGGCAGAGCCAAGATGACAGAATAGTCAGATGCTTCTTGTGGTCCCTCTTACAACAAAGACCCCAAAACACAAGTGAATCAGATATATATGACAATATAGGAACCCTAAGCATCAAAGACAAAGCTGAAGAATTGGACTGAGTGACAGGTGGAGGGGGAGACAATTCAAAATCAACAGAAACAGGGAACTATGGATCGTCAGATTGCCAGTGTCTTCGTAGTCGAACTGCACAGTGCAGACATGTTGAGGCAAGCAGCAGCGTTCCAAGACAAAACCCACCCCATATGGTGCAGCTAAGCAAGAGCAACTCTGCATGCACCTCCAGAATCAAACAGGAGTGACACTAGACCTGTGAAAATTAAATACACACTCTCAACCCACCACACATACCACAGTCCCCCCACCATAACCCCATGAGCCAAGGAGCACTTCTTCCTCCTCATTGATCCCCCTTGGAACTCCAGCACAAGTCCAGAGACATTTAACACTGCCATGTCCACTAAAACAGGAACTCACTGCCCTGTCTAGAGCTGCCGGCCCCTTCGCCCAGCCACAGGCACAGGGGTCCACAGGCCTGCAGCAACCTCTCCCTCCTCTGATCACGCGAACCAGTGCCTTGCTTGCCAAGTTGGCTCAGCATGTACACATTGGCATAAGGTGGGCAGAGTTCCCATCTGAAGCCCATTTTTACCAGCAACTGCCAAGTGGGAGCTGCAGATCTGTGGCATTTGACACTGCCCCACCCCCTAAGCCTGTAGCTGTCAGCCCGGCCCTAGGTACCAGTCCTTTAGCTCAGACACTGGTGTAGGGGGTCCATGGACTTGCAGTGCCCTTCACCCCCACTGATAACCTGCACCAGTGCCTCGCTGCTCAACCCGAAGTGGCACGCCCTCATTAGGACAATGTGGGCAGGGTTCCCAGCTGAAGCCCATTTTCACCTGCAGCAGCCAAGTGGGAGCTGCAAATCTGTAGCATTTGACACCACCCCATCCCCTAAGAAGGAACCTCAACCTCCCACACCAGGTGCCTGAGGGCTGGCAGTACTACCCACTCTATCCAGTCACTCATGATGGGGGCATGAGAAAGAGTGGTATCCGCAATCCCTCCAGCCAACAGCACCACGTGCCCAAGAAACAGCTGCACTACCCCCCCCACCCCTGACTATACACTCTAGAGGATAGGGGCAAGGCCTCCTTCTTGGCACTCGATGGCAGCCAATAGCTCCTAGTCTTGCCCCCCACATCACCCATCCACTGCAAACAGAGACCTGTGCCTGCTCCGAACACCCCCATGCAGCCCTGCCTGTCCAAGACAATAAGTGAGAGTCTCCAAACCACACACCTGGTGACTGGTGACCCGGGCACCTTCACTCTGACCATTCAGCAAGCGGCGGAGGGCACAAACAACACCCAACCCCATGACCAGGGAGAACACCCCCTGCACCCATGGCCAGGTGACCAGCAGGACGGATACATCACCTCACCAAAAATGCCACCTACATCCTCAGCAGCCCCACAAGAACAGTGCACAGACGCCCGGGCTCACACACCTAGTAGCTACTTCATCTACCTAGAGACAGTAGGTGAAAGCTTTGACATGACCAAATTAACAACCAGAGTAGCACACATGCCCAGCCTGCTTGGATATATCAAAACGAAACAAAACAAAAATTCAGGATGCAGTAAACAAACATACAATAAATAAATAAATATAACTTCTTGATGTCTCGGAGACACCAGTCAATATCAAATCACATAAAGAAGCAGAACAAGATGGCTCCAATAAGGGACCAAAATAAAGAACCAGAAAACCTTTCAGAGGAAGATAAGGCAATGGAACTACCTGATAAAAAATTCAAAAGACTAATATACAGAGGTCTCCAGAAGAACAGGGAAAATAGAGACCAAACCAAGGAACACACAGACAAATTAATGGAAGAATTCAGGAAAACAATACAAGAAAAAAATTACAGAATAAATAGGCTGCTAGAAACCATACAGAATCAGCAACAAGAAATCTAAAAGATTAAAAATAAAATTTCAGAATTAGCTAACTCAACAGAAGGTCATAGGAGCAGAATCGAGACAGTGGAAGTCAGAATTAATGAGAGTGAAAATATATCCCTTGACACCAATTTTCCTGAGGAAAAATAAGAAAAATAATGAGGAAAACCTAAGAATTATGTGCAATACTATCAAGAGGAAAAATCTATGAGTAATCTGAGTTCTAGAATGGGGGTGGGTGGGGGGTGAGGATAACAAAAAACACAGAGAGAATTGTGGAAGATTTACTGGTGGAAAACTTCCCTAATATCATGAAAGAAAGATGATATCTATCCAAGAAGCTCAATGAACCCCATACAGGATAGACCCCAAAAGAGTCACCAAGACATATCACAATCAAACTTGCTAAAACCAAAGACAAAGAAAGAATCTTGACAGTCACTAGGGATAAATGAAGGTCATCTGAAAAGGAGAATCAATAAGACTAACTCTGGTTACTCAGCAGAAACCATGCAGGCAAGAAGGCAATGGGATGACATATATAAAACCTAGAAGAAAAAAATTGTCAGCTAAGAATTATATATCCAGCAAAATTGTCTCTCAAATATGATGATGAAATTAGGACTTTTTGAGATAAACAGAAATTAAGGGAATTTGTAAAAACCAGACCAAAATTACAAGAAATATTAAAGGGAATCCTCTGGTTGGAGAATCAGTAACATCAGACAACAATCCAAGACTAGGACACAGGACAGACCAACCAGATACCAGCCCAGATAGGGAATTCTCAAAAATAAAACAAAGCTAAAAGACTGAAAATAGGCAACCAGAAACATCAATATGTAAATGATGACAACATGAAAACAAAAAAGATGGAATAAATGGAGTACTCATAGAACTTCCATATGGAGAGGAAGTCAAGGCTCTATCAAGAAATAGAAGATTGGTTTAAACCTAGAAAAATAAAGGTAAATTTCAAGGTAACCACAAAAGAAGCTAACAAACCTCAAAATAAAAACAAGAAGAGAAACATACTCAGCAAACACAAAATCAACAATAATGAAAGAAATGAAAACAAAATCCATAAATAAAAAGAACTCAGCACAGAAAATTAAATGGAACAAAGAAATCATCAACACCACAAAAAAAAGAAAAAAGAAAAAAGAAATAAAAACGGCAGCAGTAAACTAATACCTATCAATAGTTACACTGAATGTAAGTGACCTAAATGCCGCAGTAAAGAGGCAGAGAGTGGCAGAATGGATAAAAAAACACTATCTGTATGCTGTCTACAAAAGACAAAACTTAGACACAAAGACAGAAACAAACTGAAACTCAAAGAATGCAAAAAAAAATCAAGCAAACAATAACCAAAAAAGAGCAAGAGTGGCAATATTGATCTCCAATAAAATAGACTTTGAAGCAAAATCCACCATGAAGGATAAAAAAGGACACTATATAATGATTAAAGGATCAATACACCAGGAGGACATAACCATAATAGATATATACACACCCAAAAACAGGCCTCCAAAATACATAAACTCTAACAGCACTGAAAAAAGAAATAGTTCCACAATAATAGCAGGAGACTTCAACACACCACTTTTGGTGAAGGACAGGACATCTAGAAAGAAACTCAGTAAAGATACTGAAGATCTAAATGCCACAATCAACCAACTAGACCTCATAGACATATTCAGAACACTCCACTCAACAGCAGCAAAGTATACATTCTTTTCCAATGCGCATGGAACATTGTCCACAATAGGCCATATTTTAGGCCACAAAGCAAGTCTGAACAAAATCCAAAACATTGAAACAAGACAAAGCATCTTCTCTGATCATAATGCCATAAAAGTAGAAATCAATAACGCAACAGCAAAGGAAAAAACTCAAGTACATGGAAACTGAACAACACCTTGCTTAAAAACTACTGAGTAATAGAAAGAATCAAGGATGGAATAAAAAAAATCATAGACTCAAATGAGCATGATAACACATCTTACCAAAACCTTTGCGACACAGCAAAAGCAATGTTTAAAAGGTCAATTTATAGCAATAAAACTGCACATCAAAAAAGAAGAAAGGGCCAAAATCAAAACATTAAACCTACAACTCCAACTAATAGAAAGACAGTAGCAAAACAAGCCTTCAGGCACCAGAAGAAAAGAAATAATAAAGATTAGAGCAGAAATAAATGAAAGAAAAGAGAAAAACAATAGAAAGAATCAACACGACCAAAAGTTGGTTCTTTGAAAGATCAAGAAAATTGACAATATCCCTGAAGTATGGCAGCACTATTTCTCTTTCTCTTTTTCTTTACATCCTGAGTTCCTCGTGTCCATTTGTCCAGTTTTCCTGTCGCTTCCTGCTTTCTTGTCTTGGCTTTAGGGTAGGTGTTGCCCATTTGATCTTGCATACTTTATTGAACTAAGAAGCATATTCCTCATGTGTGTTATTGTTTGTTTTATGGGACTGTCTACTCTTTGGCTGAAAGGTAGACTTCGGGAGTGGCTTCCATTCTAAGTTAGCAGGGTGTCCAGAGGCCATAGTCTCAGGGGTTACTCCAGTTTCTGTCAGACCAGTAAGTCCGAACTTTTTTTGTGAATTTGAATTTCATTCTACATTTTTTTCCTTTTGTGAGGATTGCAACCAATGTCACAAAATAATTTGTGTATAAATTTTTGAAGGAGAGACTAATTTACACTGTAAATGTTCACCTAAAGCACACTAAAATTAAAAAGAAAAAAAAGAAACCAAACCATTTGGTGAAAGATATTATTTTCCAATTTTTACCAAACCCCGTGGAAAATCATTAGGCAGCTAGGCCAGGAAGAGCCTGAGCAGAAATAGATAAACCACTTTTTACTGGAGAGAAACAAAAGGGCAGGTTTGATGCGACCATTGTCTAAAGATTCAGAGACACCCTGGGATAGATTAGTGCTAGCTATTCATGCAGAAGGTTTACAGTGGTTTTCAAACTTTATGTATACCACATACATCAGTTGCTGTCGCGTCGACCCCGACTCATGGCAACCTCATATTTGTCAGAGTAGAACTGTGCTCCACAGGGTTTTCAATGGCTGCTTTTTGGAAGTAGATCACCAGTCCTTTCTTCTGAGGTGCTGTTTGGTGAAGGAAACATTATTACTCACATTTTAAAAATAAGGGCAGTCAGGCTCAGAGAGGTTAAATGACTTGTATAGTTTCGTCCAGGTAAGATGGTAAGATCAGGATTCTCGTTTGTGCCTCTTTCACCCCAAAGCCCTACTACAGCACATTCTAAGGCCCCCTGACAAACTGTCAAGCTAAAAGACAAACATTATTTTGTTCAACTAGCTTTACAAATAAAAATTAATCACTCCATTTGTATGTGGAGATCACTTATCATATGTATACATGCCACAACTTCTTCACTTTGGGCCTCTCTTCTCAAGCAAAGGCTTTTCTTGAGGATACAGAGAAGCCCAGCTGTTTAACTATTTATATAACGGTATTGCAAAATGTATGCCTAGCCAGGAAGCCTTTTTTGCATGTAGACGTAATTGAACAAGCAGATGAGCCCATGAGATATTTAAGGCTCCTTTATAAAGTCTTAAAGAATCCTTTCTAAGCTGCAGTACCACTATATTCACAAGTTCTTAAGGATGACCGTTTGGAGCAGAACACAGACAAGACACTGTTCTAATGGCTAGATCTGAAGGTGTTTATTACTCACAGAATAAACAGGGATGAGTAGAATAGCATACATTATCATTAGCCTAGTTTCCCCGAAGTAAGGTTCCCATCTGCAGGGATGTTAGATCACATCCAAGCATGCCCCTGGTCACGTCTTGGAAGGAGAACACTTAAATTCCTCTCTCCTGGGATTAAATAGTAATTGGACAGCCATGTCAACATGCCAAACAGCATGTACAGAAAGCAGGTAGGGGAAGAGACAATGAAAGAGGGCAATAAAAGGTAAAAGGGAGTAATAAAAGTGGAAAGCCCCCTGCAGGCAATGGACATCATTTATTGCCCCTGTTCAGAATGGGCTAGATTTACTGGTGCCAGAGAACAGCCCTTCCTCCTTTACCCCACTAAGGTAGTTTACCAGAGTTCTGGGTTTCTTCAGAGGGCGATTATCTACCCATAAGGCGTATAGTTACTTTACGTTCATTAGTAACTATTACGTCCATTAGCAGCGAGGGAGATGGTGAGAGAGATATAGCATACCTGTGTACCCAGCATAAACAACGAAGGAGATGGCAGCAGAAGCTGCATCCCCGGTGTAAAATAAAAAGGTCCAGAGGAAGCTCAATGCTCATAGAAAGAGCTGCTGTGGTCACATCAGTAGACACTGACAATTAGAGCCACAGCCTCAGAGAGCTGGCCTCCCATTAGGCCTGCAAAGGAAACTTCAGACTCCCCACCCAGGGGCTTAGCCTCAGTTAGATTGCAAACTGCCCTTTTGATTGGCTCCAGGGGATGCATGGATGCTGGAAAGTCAGCTTAACCCGATCTGACTGGTATGTCCCATTTTGGCCAAATGCTTTCAGTGCCATTGGCTGGCTTCTTGATGGTAATGGGGATCACATAAGATTAATCACATATTCATTTCTTTTGCTGAATGCTTTGCTATAGATTCTAGTTACTTACATTAAATTTAAAACAGATAATGAAAACTGCTTTAATAAAAGCAAAGCCCAGAATGCAGTAATAACAAAAGCAGCACACACAACAGAAGACAAAATAGATAAATGGGATCCCATTACAATTAAAAACTTCTATACATCAAAGGGCTTTATCAACAAAGTCAAAAGACAACCTACAGAATGGGAAAAAATTAGGGGGAAGCATATATCACATAGGGTTTAATATCCAGAATATATAAATAATTCCTACATCTTACCAAGAAAAAGATTAACAACTCAATCAAAAAATGGGCAAAAGACCTGAATAGACATTTCACCAAAGAGGATATACAAATGGCCAACAAGCACATGAAAAGAAGTTCAATATCATTAGTCATTAAAAAAAAACCCTGTTGCTGTGGAGTCAATTCTGACTCATGACGACCCCATGTGTTACAGAGTAGAACTGCTCCATCATGTTTTCTTGGCTATAATCTTTATGGAAACAAATTGCCAGGCCTTTCTTCTGTGGCACCATTGGGTAGGTTTGAACTGCCAACATTTAGGTTAGTAGTAGAGCACAAACTGTTTGCACTGCTTAGGGACCTTCTTTAGCAATTACCAAACCAGTTGCCATTGAGTCAATTCTGACTCATAGTGACCCTATAGGACAGAGTGTAACTGCCAAGTAAAGTTTCTAAGGCTATAAATCTTTACGGAAGCAGACTACCACAACTTTTTCCCACAAAGCGGCTGGTGGGCTTGAACTGCTGACCTTTCAGTTAGCAGCCAAGCTCTTTAACCACTGCTCCACCAGGAATCCTTCATTAGCAATTAGGGAGATTCAAATCAAAACTACACTTCACCCCTACTAGGATGGCTTTGTTGTTTTTAGGTGCCAATGAGTCGGTTCCGATTCATAGCAACCCTATACAACAGAGTAGAATTGCCCCACAGGGTTTGACATAAGTGATGTAATTAAAACATGAGCCTGTGTGAATCAAAATATCACATATGATACTGCGCAGTAATTAGAACTCTGGAAAGCCTATATAGATGTTTCTCATCCCCAAAACTCAGTTCTTCCAGAGCACTCTGGGTATGTGTTTATCATGTCTTTGTTGCTTCCTCTCCCCTTTACACTGTGAGCTCCTCAAAGGCAGAGCTTTGAATCTACAGCAAGAGGAGAGCTTCTGCCATAGTGTATCCTGAGGGTATACATAGTAAATGACATGTAAATGTAAAAGATTGAGCTGTGCTGAAAAGCCTTTCTTCCATCCTCAGGTCCCCATTCCTATGTTAACCCCTGGGCAGAGGTGGTCAGTCCTAGTACAGTGCTGCTGAACTGGACATCAGAAATGCCATCTGAATGGCGGTGAATTTGACTACAGCTGCTAGATGAGTGGTGGTCCAGAAGTGTGTCACCATGCTGCTGTTTCTGCTAGCAAATTCAGGAGACAGGTTTCACTGCTGCACCAGGAATCTGGGCAGTCTAAAGAGATGCCTGTTACTCTGCAGCTCCCAGTGGAGTTGGGAAATATTGTTACCACCTGCCATGCCTAAAAACCAGGTTTGGTGTTTCTTTCCCTTACAGAATGCAGATCCACCACCTGCCTACTCTAGCTGGAGAACTCCTCAACTGGCACTTTGTGCCACAGCCCAGTGGACCAGGAGAGGCCTGGGGGTGGACAAGGAGGTCACAGAGTGTAGCAGAGTATCATGGCTGAAGACAATGGCAAGGTCTGTGGTCACCAACAGTGGGTACATTTGCTAACCTGGGAAAGACCAGATTCATTTGAACATACAACAGCATAAGAGGTCTGGTCACAGGCAGGACGAGAGGCCAGGGAGGACCCTGAGGGCTTCTGGGAACAAGTCACCTTTTTGGTCTACCTTATATCCTGGGGATGTATAAGCTTCCTTCTAGCCCCAAACACTTTCTTGGGAAGGGTTGGGAGAGTCAGGATACATCTGGGAGAGGAGAAAAAGATCCAATAAAAAAAAAAAAGACCCCAAAACCAAACCCATTGCCGTTGAGTTGATTCTAACTCATAGTGAGGCTATAGGACAGAGTAGAACTGCCCCACAGGGCTTCCAAGGAGCAGCTGGTGGATTCCAACTGCCAACTTTTTGGTTAGCAGCCGTAGCTAGACACGGCTCTTAACCAGTGGGGGATTAGGGAATTTAAACTTTGAATAGCTTAACAAAAAGGTAGTGTTCTGAACTTAAAAGGACCAAGGCAACTTTAATTACATCTTAAACCCCACTGTCAACTAGCTGAAGTGAGACCTTCAGCACAAGAAAATAAAGGTGCTCACAGTGCTACACATCCAAGCATCAGTCCAGAGATTCTGGCGTCACCATACCTGTGATACTGGTTAGCGCTACAAAAGAGAAAGTACTGGGAGGAGCATTTGGCCTGAAGGAGACAGCAGAGGTGAGCATAGAGAGGAGAGCTCATTCCAGGAAGATGGAACAGCCAGTGCGAAGCCCCTGAGGTAGGAAGGTGCAAGACACACTTAAAGAGTAGAAAGAAGACGAACGTGGCCCAGAGGTAGAAACGGCACTAATGGGTGTGTGCTTGTGAGTGTGCAGGGTGGAGAGGAGTGGGGCAGAGGACAAAGGTAAGGTGATACGGGGAGAGTGTCCTCAGAGAGTAGCTATGAATAAGCTTAACTTACAATTGTCAGTCATTTGATGTTTTTTTCCTATTGAATTTCATGGAAAAAGAAGAAAAAAGACTTCGTATACATTTAAATATAGACAATTTCTAATTTACAAAATTTGCAGCTAGTACTTTAGCTGGCTGTTCCTGCAAATGTTCATAGATTTGTGTGTGTGTCTTTTTTTTCTTTATTGTAATAAACATATATGTAGACAAAATATTTGCCACTTCAACAATCTTCACACGTAAAGTTCGGTGACATTTATTATGTTCGTCGTGTTGTTCAACCGTCATCCTTATCCATTCCCGAATTTTTCCATCACTCTTATCAGAAGCTCAGTGTCCCCTAAGCGTTGAGTTCACCTTTCCTCTTTCCTCCCTCCCACCCCTGGTGACCACTAATAAACTTTGGTATCTATACATTTGCGTATTCTAGATATTTCATATAATCCCATGGCTTTTTAATTTTGACATTTCTGTTGAATTGAAGAAAATCAAGATGTGTCTTGAGGGTTTCTGTAAAATGAGGACCAAGTATATGAACTACAGTTGGTGCACCCACTGCCTTTAAGTGGCTCTCAGACACTGGCCCAGGCAGAATTGGCAATGAGTCTTGATGGGGCACAGAGTGCATATAAATAGAGCCAAGAGGTTGCATTCCCTCTTTGCCCATGTTAATTTGTAAGTGGGATAGTGTTTGCTGCCAAACGGCTCTAAAAGTGTGTTTTTTGCATTCACTATCCCATGGTGGCCCCACAACTACCTGGACACTGGGGTTTTCTAATCTCCCACTATCCCTTGTGTCCATCAGCAAGTGCTTCTGATATGCTCCTTTCTGTCCTGCAAACAGTAGCTGGTAAGGACCCTCTATCTCCCGCATCCAGGCCTCCAGCCCTGCCCTTTTTTCCCAGTCCTTCACCAGCTTCCTGCACATTACAGGGTACCACAGCCACAAAGCTTCCCAAAGAGTTTCTCTCAGAATGATTCAAGGGTTGGAAACTGATCTGCAGTACCACGCCCATGGGTAGATCCACATCCTCACAAGCAGTCAGCTCCCTACCTTGAATTACTTGTTGGGTCAAGTAATATTAGTAAAATAGTGGTCAGGGATTCATCTTCTCCCTTCTCGCACCACTGCACATGCACACACACACATACACCACATACATGAAAACCACATACACCTACACACACATCTCACATACACACACCACACACACTTACCCACATATACACGGCACACACACCCCACTCATGCCACATACACACACACATCCTCCCAACAATTCATACACTCCCCACGCACCCCACACATACACCACATACACACCACATACATATACACACCACACACACCACAGATACACCACATACCCATACCACATATATACCCCCCGCCACACACCACACATACAACATGCACACACACACCACACACACTTGTAGAATGATTGGCTTGAAGACAACGCTCAAGGCTGAGAACCCTGTCTCTAGGACTGGCCACACTGTAGGAGGTTCTGTTACCTAGGTTACTACAGGGAATGAAGTACTTCTTCCCAAGGCTGACAGTCAATGATCCTCAAACACCCAATATGGGGGAGAAATTCAGGGAGACCAGCAGAGAGAGCAGGGAGCTGAGGGATATGAAGCAAAGGTCCAGCTTCATGCCTGCAATGAGCCTGCCATGAATTGAGGCTAGAAAGTATAGCCACAGAGAGAAAGAAAAGGTTAAGTCCGAAGGTACTGCAGTTAAAATCAGAGAACAGAAGGTATGCAGCCAGTAGGATGGACCTGAGGAAACCACTAAGGTGAAATCTTGAGAAGGACCTAGGTTAGGCGTAAGTGACCAAGGAACTCCCCAGGAAGGTCATAGGAGAAGCAGGTGTTTCCTGGGGAAGTCTTACAACAGAGCTGACAGCTATTCTAGAAGGGAAGGGGCATTCTCAGATATTGTAAAGCCAAACAGGAGGTGTCTGAAGACCTCGGCTGGTCTGAAATCAAGTTTAACATTTTCCTCCTTTGCTTTTCTCTGTAGGAATTGTCCAAACACAAAGCATTCCACTAACAATACTCACTGACTGCTCAACACCCTCTGCTCAATGGGACCTCTACAGCTTATGAAATTGCAAAGAATTGAGAATACCCCCAAGTTTAATGGTCTGTACTGTAATTCTAGCAAGAATGCCTGGAAGAACTGACAGTGTGCAGTAGCCATTTCAAACTGAGAAGAACAATAATAAATAGTGAGCCCAAACAGTTCACTCAGAGATCTTAATAAATAAAAGCTGACTGGTTCAAAACATACTAGTGCAGGACTGGAGTTAGTTACAACAGATTGTCTCCATGAAGTACAAGATGTGCATTAGAAAACTGAGACTGCCTAATCAGCAGAGAATAACTGGCTTAGCAGTCAAATTTGTGTGGATTCAAATCCCAACCCTACCCTTTAGAGTGTATGTGACGTTGGGAAAATTATTTGATCTCTTTGTTCCTCTTTCACACTCATATCTTGGAGTAGCTCTGTAAGGGGAAGCCCATGTCCTTGTGGGTGGGTTATGGCATCCCAGTAGAGGGAGTTCATTGAAAGAATCTGTGTCCTGGTGAAGAGGTTTATCTTTCCAACCAGACATGGGATTTGAGTAAGCAGGCCGTTAAGGGAGAGGTGGACATCAGTGTTAATGTTCTCTTGGCCATAAGGGAAGTCAGAAAGCCCAGAAAAAGGCTCATATGTTAGCTGGGTTTCTGGACTATGCAAGTTGGACTGGAACCTGGAAGGAGGGAACACAGGAAGAACAGGTGATCCTGTGGATCAAGGTTTACATCTTAGGAGACAAGGTGTGGGATTTTTCAGGGCCCATGAGCCTGTGGTAAGAGCAAGTTGAGATAGGTCAGATAGTTTTGTGTGATGAAACAGAGAGTTGGAGCACTTTGTTGATCACCATCAGACACTTAAAAAGTCTCGTGTAAACCCCAGGCTGTCTCATCTATGCCAAGAGTTTCCTTAGGACCTCAAGCCAGAGATCTGAAGGCAATGCAATGCATTCAGAAAGCAAAAGGGGATGGGGGACAGTCATCAAGGAGAGGGAGAGACCACCTCCCCAGGTGGGAGGTTAGATCTATGAGGATCATCTCTCCTTCTTTTCTACAGGTTCTCCATCTAGAACTCACAGTGTAGGTTCTGGATTTTAGTTACTGGAAAGCATTTACACATAGCTGAAAGACGGGGAGTTTCTAGTGAGGGCCTTCATAGACAAATCGCACTCTGGGCAGTGATTGAATCAATTCTGTGTTGTCTTTTAATTCTAGGATGCTCTTCAGAAGAACAAAACTAAACTTAAACAAAAAACACCTCACACCACCACCAAAAAAAAAAAAAAAAAAAACAAAAACAAACCTGTCTCCAAAAATAGAGGTTTTACTGGCCTCTTTCCTGGTGTTCTAGATCTCTGAAAGTGCTTGCATGGCTAGACTAATCAGCTGTCCTCAGACAACTATTTTGCTAAGGATGATCTTTAAAATTCAGTCAGTTAACTTTTGTACTGATTGGCATTCTTAACAAGGAGCCTAGTCAAGCACAGTCCTGCCTTCTCCAGCTTTCAGCATGTGAATATTCTAGAATCCTGAGTTTGTCAGGCAAACTAATAATGATTTATAGCTCCAAAGAAAAGATACGATATTATTTCCACTTTATTCCCCAAAAATGTCAAACTGCTTTATTTTCCTCATCTTTCCACATTCTACTTTCTTGGTTGTTGAATCAGGAGAGTCCTAACTTCAGGGAACCCCAAGCTTCCCTAGGTCATGTTCTCAGGGAAAATAAAACCAGGGGTTTCCTGGCTGTTCCTTAAGGGCTAAAAATCATGGAACAGCATTGGGAAAGACTGGGAACTACTATAAATGCTCAAAGATCAAGGTGAGTTGTAAAAGGGATGGATTTAGTCCCCCAAATACTTTTCAAAACTTCACTATATATTTTAGGGAGCCTGGGCCCAGATAAAGTAGCCAGTGAGGAGTGGGAGGGAGCATGAGGTGAGGTAGGAGAGAAGAAACTGGGAAGAAGCAGACAGTAATTTGCTCTGGGAGTGAAGAAGACTAAATGATACATGACAAAGAAAAGCAATTTGGGCATATTCATCACAACACTGCTCTGACAGGGAGAGGGAATCCACTGGAAGTAGTAAGAACGTAGAAGAGGTCTGTAAAATGTTCACTCTCCATTGTCTAAACAGTCCCCTAAACACACACATATATAGCATTTTACAGTTTGCAAAGCACTTGGCTGACACTGAGTCACCTGTGCTGGGAAGATGCAGTGGAAAGACGTTGGAGTCAGTTCAAATGCTAGTTCTGCTGCTCCTCCTCTGTGTGCCTTAGCTATGAATGCAGTAGAAGTCAAGATTCCCTCTCTCCCATAGAGGCTTCGAAGAGGCATCGGCCTGGACAAAGCCATAGAGTGAACAGGCCCACATTGTCCCAGGGGCTCTGACTCCAAGGAAGTGCTCCCTCCACAGTAGAAAGAAGAGATGGTTCTATGAGGACATTTTTCCTTCAGTTGTCTGGGAGAGCACTGGGTGCTGGGGTGCCTTCCCTGGCACAGAACCACCTCTGCAGACTTTCTATGGCACCCTCACTTGGTCCCCACATCTATAAAAGGAGCTTGGACACACTTGCTTTCCATGACCTGAACTGTCCATGAACTGAACTGCTTTCCTTGTCCGTTTGGGCCACTGGCCATATTTCCCCACTTGCTGTCCCTTTCCTTGTCTTAGCTTCAAAGGTGATTTTTCAGGCCTTCATTCCAGGTATCCTCTCTGCTTCTCAAATTACACTCAGTCCTGGGATTCTCTGGAAGTCCTTGCCTAGGTCCCAGGAGTAGACCATGACATGTGTCCCATCATCAGGATGGCTACGGACTGGCTCATAGTAGGGTTCTAAAGACCTGGACTCTGAAGTCTGACTGCCTAAGTCCCAGCTCTGACACATAGATCTATGGGACTCCATGTCCCTGAGCTTCAGTTTGTTCATTAATGTTGTAGTTGTTCTTAGCTGCTGTTGAGTGGACCTCCAACTCATGGCGACCCAACACGCAATGGAACAAAACACTGCCTGGTCCTACACTGTCTCTATGATTTGTGAATCAGACTGTTGTGGTCAATAACATGGAGATAATGATAATGCCTTTCCTCATGTGTAACGCATGTGGTTAGCACAATGCCTGGCACATACTAAATGGTCAATTAAAGCTACCTTATTATTATTAACATTATTATTATTATTCATGGTACACTCTATCTCTGCAACTGCTGCCTAGGAGATTGATCTGCAACATAGATGCATGGTTTTCAAAAGCAAGTCTGCACGTAATGTGTACTCTTCCTCTGCTACTGTCTGTAATGCCCACTAAAGCAGCTTCTTTCTGCCAAGGGAAGGTGGCCTGGAATGTTTGCTCTTTTTGAGATGGAAATTATTGGAAGATCTTCATAGAGACTCCCAGCTTATGTATTAGGAGTCTTTTATAGCAAGTGAAAGGATCTCATACTACCTCAATCAGCACAAATGGGAGCATTTCTGTAAGGAGAAAGGTGATCTTTTGGAACGCATGGACAGGAATGCCATACTGAAGTGAGACTTGATGATTTCTCTCTTTCTTATTTCTTTTCTCTGCAGACCAAGTCTCTCCACTTCCAAATCTACATTAAAAAAAAAAAAAAGTGGCCCACACGTCCTGAGTTTTACATGTCACATCTGTATTCACGGAGACATAAAATCTCACTTAGCCCTAAATTGTAATACCTAGAGATAAGATTCTGATGGTCCCAGCTTGAGTCATGCAGCCTAATCAACTGTAGACAAGGGCAGGCTATGGGGCATGGTTACACCATACTATATGCCTGTCAGGAATTCATGATTGTGAATAAGGAGGAGTTGTTATGGTCAAAGTGGGGTCACTCTGTGCTGGGAAGATGGCCCAACAGCCATCCCCTACAACCACACTAGGGAACAGACATTCAAGTAGGGACATTTTGTTTAAATCAAGTAATTTATGAAGTCAAGATTGATGAGGACAAGAAGAGCATTTATTATACTTGCAACTCTTTATTTTGAGGTTTTGTTTCTTTTATTCTGGTATGAGAAAAATGAACCTCATTAAAACTTTCCCGTTTTTGATATTTAGGGGTCCAGACCACCTGAAAGAATTGACTTAATTGTCTAACGGCATTTACACAGGAAAGTGCAATATGGTTGGGCCAAAATCTCTATAGCCAGTCTTCCAACAGCTCTTGGAGTCTCCTGGTGTAGTCTCTCCTCCTTCTCTGGGTCTGCAGCTTTCCAAACGATCATTCTTAACCCTCTGCATATCATGGCATGTCGGATGCTCTGTTTTCCTGCCCTGGGGAGTTGAGATGGACAAAAGAAAACACAGTTTTATGATCCAAGTGCTTTCTCATAAATCTCAGAGGCAAGGTCATTGCTAAACAGCTGGCCTTGATTACCTCAGGGCTCAAGATTCCTCCCTAGTGAAACATACCCTTGGGCCAGTGAATCCTTCCTCAAGTCTGTGTATCCTAGTTGTCATTGCAGAAAGGGAGAGGATGAAACCATGAAGAGAGGCCTTTGAGAGTTCCTTCAGCCCCTCACCTGTAATTTCACCCCCTAATCTTCTGAACTGGGGACATGTATTTGTTCAGTGGTAGAATTCTCATCTTCCACACAGAAGATCAGGGTTCCATTCTCAGCCAATGTACCCTCTTGCACAGCCACTGCCCATCTCTCAGTGGACGATTGCATGTTGCTATGATGCGGAACAAGCTTCAGTGGAGCTTCCAGACTAACACTAACTTGGGAGAAAGGCCTGGTGATCTATCTTTGAAAATCAGTTGATGAAAACCTTATGGATCACAATGGGTACAATCTGCAATGGATCATGAGAATGATTCAGGACTGGGCAGCATTTCCTTCCATTGTGCGTGAGGTAGCCTTGAGTCAGTGGTCAACTCAATGGCAACTAACAGTAAGAACAACTTGAACATATAATTTAGAATGACATAAAAGTTACTGACAAAATTCTATCAAACTGTTTAAATTTTGGTCCAATTTTTTTCTTCAAATAAACATTTGAAGTGTACATGTAGAAAAATGCATAAAGCATGAGTATGTAGCTAGAAAGATTTTCATAAATAAAAGCCTCTGTGCCCCTCTCAGTCACTTTCTCTCCAAAAGTAACCACTCTACTGACTTCTAAAGTCTCCAGTTGATGCAAATGGTTAAGCACTTGATTACTAACCAAGAAGTTTGAGGTTCTAACACAGCCAGATGCAGATGCACCTCAGAAGACAGTCTTGGCGACCTACTTCTGAAAGGTCACAGCCTTGAAAATTCTGTGGAGCAGTTCTACTTTGCACATATGGGATTGCCATGAATAGGAATCAACTCTAGGACAACTAACAACATTCTGACTTCTAGCACCATGGGATAGTTTTGCTTGCTACTAAAATTTATGCGGTATGTATTCACTTGTATCTGGCTACCTTTGCTCAACATTATGTGGAATTTATCCAAGTTGTTTTGTATTTTTTTGTGTGAAGTTTATTAATTTTCAATTTTGTTTTGGATTGCACAGTATGAACATGCTACAATATATTAATGCATTCAAATATTGTTGGCATTTAGGTGATTTTATTGTGAGATTATTACAAATAATGCTGCAATGGCAACTAACAACAACATAAATGTTCTTAAGCACTTTTTTTTGTGAACATATGTATGAATTTACATTGAGAATATGCTAACTAGTGAAATTTTGTGTCACTATATATATATAAGATCATCTGTAATAGAGACTTCCAGTATACCGAAGTGGTTATACCATCATACATCCCACCAGCATAGTATAAAAGTTTCTGTTGTCCCCTATCCCCTCCTCCCAAGAAATATTATTGTTAGTCTTTTAAAATTTGGTGATTCTGGCATCTTATTTTGGTTTTTATTTTCCTGTCATTGATGACGGGTGAGATGAGAACCTTTTCAAATGTTTTTTGGGCATTTGGATATCATCTTAGGGAGTGCTGATCTATCAGATGTACCTCATGTGAGTGGCTGTGATTGTTAAGGTTGTGTGTTAACTTGGCTGAGCCATGATTCTCAGTGGTTTGACAGTTACGTAATGTTGTAGTTTGGCAGTTATGTAATAATGTAATTTGGCAGTTATGTAATGATGTAGTCATCCTCCATGATGTGATCTAATGTGATCAGCCAAGCAGTTGTAAGGGGAATTTCCTTGGGGTGAGGCCTACATTCAATATATGTATGGCCACTGGCGAAACTCGCTTGCTAGCTCTGGCTCCTGCATCTGGTTCATTATCATCTGACTTCTGGTTCTTGGGATTTGAGCTGGAGTCCTGCCATATTGCCTGCTGATCTTGGAATTTGTCGGCCTCCACAGCCTGTGAGCCAGCAGCCTTCCATCTTACCTGCTGATCTTGGATTCATCAGCCTCTATAGTCCGTGAGCCAGTAGCCTGCCAAATGATCTTCCAATCTTGGGTTTGTCAGTCCCTGCAGTTACGTGAGCCAGGAGAAGCTTCCAGCCTGGTGCCTGGCCCACAAACTTGGGACTTGCCAGCCTCTACAAATGAACCATTTACTTGAGATAAATAGCTCTTTCTGTCTCTCTCTATACATATATACACGTATATGTATATACACACGTGTGTGTATATATACATACATACATATATACATGTGTGTATATATACATAAATACATATATACATATATATACATATACGTGTGTGTATATATGTATATATATATGCTTCACTGGTTTTGCTTCTCTAGAGAACCCATCCTAAGACATTTGATACCAGGAGTGGTTCTAGAGAAACAAAGTCATAAGGATGAGTTTTCTAAATTGGTTCTCAATCTGACTAGTCTTAAAGCCACTGATGATTCTGCCTTCAAGTAGTAAAGAGGGCACTGCTAATCCATTGCAGGAGGTGGCAATATTAATATGCAAAATATCACCTCTAGTAGATCAAGTATTGATGAAAAGTGAGGCTCTGGATGATTGCATGTTTGATACATTTCTACAATTTTGTCAGAATGAGCATTATAAGGAAGTTGGTTTGTTGTTCCTACTTTCACTAGACAAAGTGACGAAAGAAAGAGATTTTCAGGGCTTCAGAGTCACAGCTCAAGCACCACATAAAAGACCTCAAATTTGTCACTTGTGCCATGAAAGAAAGCCTCATTTCTTGTAGTAACAGAGCTGATATTGTTGAAAACCAAACCCAGATGATATTGAACCTTTCCATCATCTCTTTCCACAGATGAAGTTGATTTGATTTCTGTATATTCCATCTGGCAAGGTCCATGTGTATAGTAGCCATTTATGTTGGTGAAAAAAAGGTATTTGCAATGAAGAAGTCATTGGTCTTGCAAAATTCTATCATGCCATCTCTAGCATCATTTCTATCACCAAAGCCATATTTTTCAACTACTGATCTTTCTTCTTTGTTTCCAACTTTTTCATTCCAATCACCAGTAATCAATGCATCCTAACTGCATGTTTGATCAATTTCAGAGTGTAGAAGCTGGTAAAAATCTTCAATTTCTTCATCTGTGGCCTTAGTGATTGGTGCTTAAATTTGAATAATAGTCATATTAACTGGTCTTCCTTGTAGGCTTATGGATATTATCCTATTACTGACAGCACTGTGCTCTAGGATAGATCTTGAAATGTTCTTTTTGACTATGAATGAAATGCCTTTCCTCTTCAAGTTGTAATTCCCAGCATATTAGACCGTATGACTGTCCGATTCAAAATGGCCAACACCAGTCCATTTCAGCTCACTAATACCTAGGATATCCATGTTCCTGGGTTCCATTTCATTTTTGATGATTTCCAATTTTCCTAGATTCATACTTTGTACATTTCACATTCTGATTATTAATGGATGTTTGCAGCTATTTCTTTTCATCTGAGTCGTGCCACATCAGCAAATGAAGGTCCCGAAAGCTTGACTCCATCCACATCATTAAGGTCGACTCTATTTTGAGGAGGCAGCTCTTCTTAAGTTGTCTTTTGACTGCCTTCCAACCTGAGGGGCTCATCTTCTGGCACTATATCAGACAATATTCCGCTGCTATTCATAAGGTTTTTTACTGGCTAACTCTTTTCAGAAGTAGACTGCCAGGTCCTTCTTCCTAGTCTGTCCTAGTCTGGAAGCTCAGCTGAAACCTGCCCACCATGGGTGACCCTGCTGGTATCTGAATACCAGTGGAATAGCTTCCAGCATCACCACAACATGCAAGCCCCCAGAGTACAAGAAACTGACAGACACTTTGGGGAGGTGGGTGTAGTTACTGTAAAGGACAGTGAAATCAAAGCAGTAATCAGAATAGTCTGACTTGTATGTATTTTCGGCATTGGCTACTTAGTCATGGTGTCCCTTGGAGTGAAATTGGTGGGAAACCTACTTGTACACAATCTGTTCAAGTGGAAGAATTCTAGGTCAACTGAATGGCAATCAAACTTGAATCACCAGAATAGAGAGTCATGGCCTCTCCATCACTTCTAAGACTGGACAGTTTACAGACCCACAACCCCTTGAATGAAGGCAGGCTGCGTCCCCTTGAGGGAGGACCCCACTACACTGCCAAAAAGTTATGTAATTGCTGTTTTCTCCCAGCCTTCCCCAAAGGGCCTTAGAGTGACTCTTCCTTGTGGAAAAGAGGAACAAGCAGACTTTTTGGGGATTACCAGACCCTGGCTCTGAACTGACACTAATTCCAGGAGATCCAAAAGGTCACTATGGCCCACCAGTCAGAGTGGGGGGAGGTATGGAGGTCAGGTTATTAATAGAGTCTGAGCTCAGGTTCATCTAACTGTGGGTCCAGTGGGTCCCTGAACCCATCCTGTAGTGATTTCCTCAGTTCCAGAATGCATAATTGGAATAAATATTCTCAGCAACTGCAGAACCCTGACACTGGATTCCTGACAAGGGCAGTAAGGGCTATTATGGTAGGAAAAGCCAAGTGGAAGCCATTAGAACTGCCCCTGCCTAGCAAAATAGTAAACCAAAAGCAATACAGCATTCTTGGAAGGATTGCAGGAATATTGCCACCATCAAGACCTGACGGATGCAGGGTTGTGATTCCCACCATATCCCCATTCAATGCACTTATTTGGCCTGTGCAAAAACAGATGGATCTTGGAGAATGACAGTGGATTATCGTAAACTTAACCAGATGGTGACTCCAATTGCAGCTGCTGTTCCAGGTGTGGTTTCATTGCTTGAAGAAATTAATACATCCCCTGGTGCCTGGTATGCAGCTATTGATCTGGCTAATGCCTTTTTTCTCGATTCTGGTTTTGAAGAAACACCAGAAGCAGTTTGTCTTCAACTGGCAAGGCCAGCAACTCTCCTTCACTGTCCTACCTCAGGGGTATATCAACTCTCCAGCCCTATGTCATTATGCAGGGAACTTGATCACCTTTCCCATCCACAAGACATCATGTTATTTCATTACATTGATGACAATATGCTGATTGGACCTAGTAAGGAAAAAGTGTCAATGCCTCTGGACTTATTGGTAAAACATTTTCATGCTAGAGGGTGGGAAATTAATCCCACAAAAATTCAGATGCCCTCCACCTCAGTGAAATTTCTTGGAGTCCAGTGTGTGGGGGGCATGTTGAGATATTCCTTTCTAAAGTGAAGGATAAGTTGTTTATCTGTCCCCTCCTACAACTAAAAAGGAGGCATAATGCCTGATGGGACTCTTTGAATTTTGGAGGCAACGCATAGCTCATTTGGGTGTGCTACTCTGGCCTATTTATAAAGTGACTTGAAAGCTAGTTTTGAGTGGGGCCCAGAACAACAGAAGGCTCTGAAACAGGTTCGTGCTGTTCAAGTTGCACTGCCACTTGGACCATATGATCCAGCTGATCCAATGTTGCTTGAAGTGTCAGTGGCAGATTAAAATGCTTTCTGGAGCATTTTTCAGTCCCCTATCGGCCCATATTAGTGAATCACTGTGCAGACCCTTAGGATTTTGGAGCAAAGCCCTCCCATCTTCCTTTTGAGAAAAAGCTTTTGGCTTGTTACTGGGCCTTAGTAGAGATTGAATGCTTAACCATGGGCTACAAAGTCACCATGCAGCCTGAGCTGTCTATCATAAACTGAGTGTTTCTTACCCACAGAGCCATAAACTTGGACATTCACAGTAGCACTCCATCATTAAATGGAGGTGTTATATACGAGATCGGGCTCAAGCAGGACTTGAAGACACAAGAAAGTTGCATGAGGAAGTGGCCCAAATACCCAAGGTATTCATTCCTGTCACATTACCTGCCCTCTCCAAGACTGCACCTGTGACCGTATGGGGAGTTCCTTATGACCAATTGACTGAGGAAGAGAAAAGTCATGCCTGGTTTACAGATGGTTCTGTATAATATGCAGGCACCACTTGAAAGGCGACAGCAGCAGCACTGAAGCCCCTTTCTGAGACCTCCCTGAAGGACAGTGGTGAAGGATCCTCCTAATGGGTAGAACTTCAGGAAGTGCACCTGGTTGTTCACTTTGCTTTGAAGGAGAAATGGCCAGATGTGCAACTGTATACTGATTCATGGGCTGTAGCCAATGGTTTGGCTGGAGGGTCAGGGACTTGGAAAGAACATGATTAGGAATTTGTGACAAGGAGGCATGGGGAATAGGTATGTGGATATATCTCTCTGAATGGGCCGAAGAAGTGAAGATATTCGTGTTTATGTGAATGCTCACCAAAAGGTGACCTCAGCAGAGGAAGATCTTAACAATCAAGTGGATAGGATGACATGTTCTGGTGAAACCAGTCATCCTCTTTTCCCAGCCGCTCCTCTCATTGGCCAATGGGCTCAAGAACAAAGTGGCCATGGTGGCAGGGATGGAGGTTATACATGGGCTCAGTAACATGGGCTGCCACTCACCAAGGGTGACTTGGCTACAGCCATTGCTGAGGGCCCAATCTGCCAGCAGCAGAGACCAACACTGAGTCCCCAGTATGATACCATTCCTCAAGACAATCACCCAGTAACCGGGTGGCAGGTTGATTACATTGGACTGCTTTCATTATGGAAAAGGGAGCTTTTCATTCTTAGCGGAATAGAAACTTAAACTGGATATGGATTTTTCTTCCCTGCATGTATTGCTTCTGCCAAAACTACATTCCATGGTTTCACAGAATGCCTTATCCACCATCATGTTATCCCACACAGCTTGCCTCAGATCACGAGACTGACTTCACAGCAAATAAAGTGGAGCAATGGCCCTATGATCATGGAATTCACTGGTCTTACCATGTTCCCCAACATCCTGAAGCAGTTGCCTTGATAGAACAATGGAATGGCCTCCTAAAGACACAATACGGCACCAGCTAGGTGGCAATACCTTGCAGGGTTGCAACAATGTTCTCCAGGAGTCTATATATGCTCTTAACCAGAGTCCAGTATATGGCGTTGCTTCTCCCATAGCCAGGATTCATGGATCCAGAAATCAAGAGGTGGAAAGGGGAGTGGCACCATTCACTATTACCCTTAATGACCCACTTAAAAAATTTTTGCTACCTATCCCTGCGACCCTATGCTCTGTGGGTCTAGAGGTCTTAGTTCCAAAGGGAGGAATGCTTCCACCTGGAGACACAACATGGATTTCATTGAACTGGAAGTTAAGAATGCCACCTGGCCACCTTGGGCTCCTATTACCTCTGGATCAACAGGCAAATACGGGCGTTAACATATTGGCTGGTGTGATTGATCCTGACTACCAAGGGGAAATTGTATTTGTGTTGCATAATGGTGGTAAAGAAGAGTATGTCTGGACTACAGAGATCCCTTAGAGTGTCTCTTAGATCTCTTAGAGTGTCGTGTGATTAAAGTCAATGGAAAACTACAGCAGCCCAGTTCTGACATGACTACTAATGTCCCAGACACTTCAGGAATAAAAGTTTTGTTCACCCTACCAGGCAAAGAATCAAAGAATCGCGACCAGCTCAGGTGCTTGCTGAGGGCAAAGGGAGTACAGAATGGGTGGTGGAAGAAGTTAGCTCTAAATACTTGTTATGACCACATGACCAGCTGCAGAAAGGAGAACTTGTATGGGTATTTTAAATGTTTTTGTTTTCTTCACTTTAAAATAATAAGATGTAAATGGGGCTAGTGTGTTTTCGGTTGTATGTATGTTAGTTTTATCATGTTAGGGACAAGTAAGACTATGTGATTGTTACTGAATCTTCAGACCAATTTTGTGAGAACACCCTAATTTTTTTACAGCATTTAGTATTCCAATGCATGTATGTTGTGTATTCTTACACTTGAATAATGTTTATCAAGTATTATTTGCTACTTTTCAGTAGAGAGTTCTTGTTAAATTTTTTAGTAGTGTGTGTGCTTGTGTGTGTGTGATGCTAGAATAAATGTTATAACCTTAAAATGTTATTATCTAGATTTTTTACTAGTATATAAAAGTACAGTTGATTATTTTTGTATATTAAATTTGTGTCCAGTGATATTGCTGAATTCACTTACCAAGTATCCTAGTTAATAAGTAGAATATTTGGATTTTCTACATATGCAAATCATGTCATCTATGAATAGTGAACATTTTATTATTTCTTCCTTAATACTTATATTTCAGTTTAATTTTGATGGTTGATTGCACTGACTGAAACTTCCAGAACAACATTAAATAGAAGTGGTGATATCAGGCAACCATGACTACTCATTCTTGAATTCAGGGAAAGAGCTTTCAACATTTCAAATTTTGCATTATGTGCACTGCACATCTTTTATTGGTACACATTAGAAGTTTAAGAAGTTGTCTTCCATTTCTAGCTTGATAATATTTTTTAATTATGAATGGATATTGAATTTTTTTAAATGATTTTTCTGCATTATTGGGTTAAATTGAACTTGCTTTGATATATTAATCTTTTAAAATATTGCTGGATTTGGTGTGATAGTTAATTTTATGTGTCTACTTGAATAGGCAATGATTCTCAGCGATTTGGCCAGATACTAGACTCACTGCTGTTTCATAATGTAATGTAATGTAATCACCTTTCATGGTGTGATCTGATGTGATCAACCAATCAGTTGAAAGGATAATTTCCTTGGGGGCGTGGTCTGCCTTCAGAATATAAGTAGATATTCTGGCAGAGCTCAGCTCTCTCTCTTTTAAACCTGCACTCTTCTCCCCACTTGATCTTTGGATCTTGGGATGTAAGCCTTCAGAAGTCTCTGGCCACCACTTCATCTACAGATTTTAGACCTGCCAGCCCCACAATTGTGTGAGCTAATCACTTGAAGTATGTCTCTCTCTCTATCTATACATATATGCATACACACGTATGCACGTATATACATATATACAATACACCAGTTTTACTCCTCTCTTGTTTCTGGGTGCTGTCAATTCCAACTCATAGCAACCCCGTGTGAAAGAGTAGAACTGACCAATAGAGTTTTCTTGGCTGTAATCTTTATGAAAGCAGATCTCCAGGTACTTCTCCCATGGAGCCACTGGGTGGGTTTGAACCACCAACATTTTAGTTAGCAGCTGAGAGCTTAACTGTTGTGCCACCAGGGCTCCTTTTTCCTCCTCTAGAGAACCCAAACTAACACATTTGGTTTGCTAATATTTTGTTTAAAATTTTGTTTAGAATTTTTCATCTATGTTCATAAGCCGACTTGTCCAGTAATTTTCTTTTCTTTCAGTGTACTTGTCAAATTTTGGTATCAAATTTATCCTGGCCCCATTAAAATAGGCAGCATGTTTCTCCTTTTCATTTTTTTTGTAAACATTTGTGCAGGATTGGGGTTAGCTTTTTCTTAAAGGTCTGAAAGAACTCATTAGGTGAAGCCATAGAAACATGGAGTTATCAGTAGAATAATTATGTAAATTATATTTTCAATGTATTTGATGAATAAAATGTTATTCACATTTTTGATTTCTTATGTCAGTTTTGGCTAATTTAGATACTTATTGAAGCTGTCCATTTCATTTGAATTGCCGAAGTTAGGCATAAATTTGTTCATAATATCCTCTTGTTATATTTATAATATCCATAAACCAACCAACCAACCTGTTGCCATCGAGTTGATTCTGACTCATAGCAACCCTATAGGACAGAGTAGAACTTCCCATAGGGTTTCCAAGGAGCGCCTGGTGGATTCGAACTGCTGACCTTTGGTTTAGCAGCCATAGCTTTTAACCACTACACCACCACGGTTTCCTAATATCTTCTCATTATATTTATAATGTCCATAGGATCTATAAGATCTAATTTGTCCCATTTTTCATTCCTGATAACTTGAGCTCTCTCTCTTCTCTCTGTTTCTCAATCTCTTCCACTCTTGCTCTTCTTTGCTCTTCCCCTCCCTCTCCTTTACCCTCCGTCTTATTCCTTTACTAGTTTTGTCAGGGGTTTATCAATTTTCAATGAAACAGTTTTGGCTTTGTTGATTTTCTGTATTGTATGTTTTCTATTTTATTATTTTCTGGTCTTAATATATTTTTTCTATTTTCTTTGATTTTAATTTACCATTTCTTTTTTATTTTAATGATACTTACATCATGATTTTCAGTTTCTTCTTTTCTGATATATTTACTTAAGACTGACTTTCCAACCATGGCTTTAACTCCATTCCACTAGTTTTGAAAAGTCATATTTACATGCAATTCAAAGTATTTTATAATTTCTATTGTAATCCCTTATTTGACATATGAAGGTTATTTAAAATACATTTCTTAATTTCTGAATATATGGAGATTTTCTACTTATTTTTTTGTTGTCAGTGTCTAGCTTAATGCCACTATGCTCAGAGAACTTACTATGTCTGATTTTAATCCTTTTGAATTTCATTGAGAATTGCCTCAACATTCAGCATTAGTCAATATTGGTGAATATGTGCACTTGAAAATAATGTTTACTTTAATACCATTTATTGCAGTATTGTATACATATCAATCAAGTCAAGTTTGAAAGTATTTTGTGTATCCATTTGATATTTTGTCCCCTTCTTGTATCAGTTTCTGAAGTCTCCCACAGTAGTTGTGAATTTATAGTTCCTTTTATCATAGTCAAGTTTTGCTTTCTGTATTTTGAGGCTATGTTATTAGGCACACGGAGAATTAGAATTGTGGAATTATCTTTCTGGATTTGACCTTTTTATCATTATGATATAACACTTTTAAACTCTAGTAATATTTTTTGTCTCAATACCTACTTTGTATAACATTAATATAGGTATCTGGTATTTTTAGTCAGTTTTTGCATTGCATGTATTTTTCTGCTTATTTATTCTCAATCTTTTATTCCCTACATTGAAAATTAATTTCCATTAAGATGATGTGGTCTTATTTTGTATGATATGACAAGTTCTTTTATTTTAATAAGAATATTTAGTCCACTTATATTAATTCATGATATACTAGAGTTCAAATGTATCATTTTAATGTGTTTTCAATATATTACACTCGGTTTACCTTCTTTTTATCGCTCTTCTCCAGGGCTTTTTTTTTTTAAATAACCAAGTAGATTTTATTAAATTTTCCTTTTTCTTTGGTTGGTTAAACATGTGTTTACTATTTTCTTGGTGGCTAGCTTAGAAGTTACCATTTTTTTCCTTGATTATTTTAGAGTCTAATAAAAATTACTTTTACCATTTGCCAGGCAACAGGACATTATAACATTTTACTCCATTTATACTCCGCCATATTGTGTTATTGTTGCCATATATTTAATTCTACATGTTTTAAATCTCTAAGATATTATTATTATAGTGTTATAATATTACTATTCATTTAGAGTTATCCACCTATAGAACCATTCAATTGTTCTCCATTCCTTTCTGTATTTCCATGCATTCTTCATAGGTTATTTTACCTTATTCTTAATAACTACCTCTAATATTCTTTAAAATAGTAGTTTGCTGGATTGAATATTCATAATCTCTCACTTTTCCTCTCTCTCCTCTGTCTCTATCTACAAACGTGTTTATCATGCCCCTTTTTTATTTTTTTATACAATATTTTACTGTGTTTTTGGTGAAAGTTTACACAGCAAGTTAGGTTTCTATTTGACAATTTTCACACAAATTGTTCATTGACATTAGTTAAAATTTTCATCATGTGTCAATATTCTCTTTTCTTCTGGATATTCCATTTCCAGTGCTCTAGTTTCTCTGATCCCTTATCTTCTCTCTTTGCTTTAGAATAAATATTGACCTTTTGTCTCATACAGATGGTTTTTTAATAGAGCACCAATATTATGGGTAATATCCTTTATTTTGTGTGCCACTCTGCTATTTCACTACAAAGTGATCTCAGGGGATAGTTTTGGTTCAAGATTTAAAGAGTGGCTCAGGGTGATATTCTCAGCGAGTCCTCTGGTCCCAGGTGATCCAGTTAGTCTGGACTTTCTTAAGAATTAGAATTTTGTTCTACATTTTTCTTCCATTCTATCCAGGACCATATATTGTGACCCCAGTGAGATGGGTCAGTGGTGGTAGCCGGACACAATCTAGTTCTTTTGGTCTCAGAGTAGTTGAGGTCATGGCTTAGGTAGGCTGTCAGCCGTGTAGACTTGTTTCTTCTCTGAGATTTTTGATACCATCTTACTCTTTTGCTCCTGATGAGTAGAGATCACTAGTTGTATCTTAGATGGCTGCTTGCAAGACTTAAAGACCCCAGACGCTACTCACTTCACTAGGATGCAGAACATGAACTCTGTGAACTATATTATGCCAGTTGACTGAGTAGTCCCATGAGACTATTGTCCTAAGCTTACAAACCTAGAAAACCAATCTCTGAAGCTGTTTGGTTATGCCTGGGGAGTATCTGTAGTAATATCTTCAACGAATATATGTGCCTGCACACACATATCCGTATTTACACCTACACATAGATACTTCTATCTACTTTCACATATGCATGCACCTGTACCTATCCACATACCTATATGCCGATACCCATCCATATGTGATCCTACACTTGTTTTTTGGTCTTTATTGGAGTTGTTGCCATATTATATTTGTCAAATTCTTTAGCATAGAATTCTTTTCTCTTGAGTGTTTCTCAGTGACATCATTTACTTTGGTCATAGTGTGCTCACTACACCCACATTCAGTGCCACTTTTCTCATTACCAAAAATAACAAATATCTACAATCCTAAGTGTGCTTCTTCCTGCCCCCTCCTCTCCCTGGTAACCACCAATGAACACTGGTTTCTATGTTTATCTATTCTTGTCTTCTTATGAAAGAGGGACCATACAATATTTGTCCTTATGTGCTTGACTTATTTCACTTAGTATTATGCCCTCCAGGTCCATCCATGTTATAATATGTTTTGCAGATTCATCATTGCTCTTTATGGCTGCATAATATTCCATTGTATGTATGCACCACGTTTTGCTTATCCATTCATCCGTTGATGGACACTTCAGTTGTTTTTTTTTTTTTTTTTTTTGCTATTGTGAATAAAGCTGTGATAAACATAAGTGTGCGTATGTCCATTCGTGTCACTACTTTTAGGTCTTTAGGGTATATACATAGGAGTGGAATTGCTGGATCACAGGGTAGTTCTATTTCTAGTTTTTTTAGGAATTGCAATGCAGTTTTGCATCATGGTTGTACCATTTTTACAGTCCCATCAGGTAAGGTTTCAGTCTCCCCACATCCTTGCCAACATTTGTTGTTATCTCTTTTTTTTTAATCAGTGCTTTTTTAGCTGGGACAAAATGGTATCTCACTGTAGCTTTGATTTGCTTCTCTTTAATGGTTAATGATCATGAGCATGTTTTCATATATTTGTTGGCTGCTTGGACATCCTCTGGTAAAGATTTTGTTCATGTCTTTTTCCTTTTTATAATTGGGTTGTTTGTGTTTCTGTTGTTAAATTTTCTATAAATTTTAGAGTTTAGGCCTTTATTGGATGTATTGATTCTGAAAATTTTTTCCCAGTCTGCAGCTTATCTTTTTACTTTTTTGATAAAGTCTTTTGATGATCATAAGTTTATAATTTTTATAAGATCCCATTTATATATTTTGTCTTCTATTCATACATTTGTTGTTATGTTTGTTATACTATTTTTACATAAGACTAGGTCCCATAGTTTTCTCCTTACTTTTCTTCCAGGAATTGTATAGTTTTAGGTTTAACATTTTTATCTTTGATCCATTTTGAGTTAGTTTTTGTGTATAGTGTGAGGTATGGCTCCTGTTTCATGTTTTTCAGAAATTGGATATCCAGTTTTTCCAGCACCATTTATTAGAGAGACTGTTTCTGCCCCATTGTATGGACTTTTATCCCTTGTTGAAAATCAGTTGTCCATAGATGGCTAGATTTTTTTCTGACTTCACAATGCTATTCCATTTGTCCATGTGTCAATCATTGAACCAATACCAGGCGGTTTCAATTACAGAGGCTGTATATTATGTTTTAATATCAGGGAATGTGAGGTCTCCTGATTTGTTCTTTTTCTTCAATATTGCTTTGGCTATTTGGGGCTTCTTTCCTTTCCTTTCCTTATGAAGTTGGTCATTAGTTTTTCCATTTCAGTAAAGAATGTTGTTGGGATTTGTATCAAGAGTGCATTCTATCTGTTGATTGCTTTAGGCAGAATTGACGTTTTTACTGTGTTAAGTCTTCCAATCCATGAGCACAGATTGTCTTTCCATTTATATAGTTCTCTTTTAATGTCTTGTAGTAGTGTTTCATAATTTTCATTGTATAAGTGTTTTATGTCCCAGGTTAAGTTTATTCCTAGGTATTTCATAATTTTGGGGGGCTATTGTAAATGGTATTGTTTTCTTGATTTCTTTTTCATAATACTCCTTGTTAGTGTAAAAGAACTCAACTGATTTTTGTGTGTTGATCTTGTACCCTGCAACCCTGGTTTTTATGTGTAGGATCAAGTCATCTTCAAATAGAGATAGTTTTACTTCTTCCTTTCTGATTTGGATACCTTTTATTTCTTTTTCATGCCTTATTGCTCTGGCTGGGACTTTCAGTACAATACTGAATAAGAGTGGTGATGATGGACATCCTTGATATTTTCAATTTTCTTATTGAGATTTTAATTTTATTTTTCAATTTATTTCCCGATTGCCATTAGTTTGTTTTCTGTGTGCTTTTTGATTTCTTTAAACATGTTTAGCACCATTGTCTGGAAGTTTTCTTTTTTTTTCATTAACCTGGTCTCCTTAGGAGAAATTTCCTCTTCTTCATGTTTTCCTTTTGATTGGTCCTTCTTCTCTTGTGATTTTGTGTGTTTTAATATTTTTGTTGAAGGTGAGACAATGCTTTTTCTAGATTTATTCTTCCCAACTCTCATCTCAGATTTCCCTTCTCCATTTTAATTTTTAAAACTCTCTTAAGCCCTGTTCATTGTTTCCTTTGCCTCAAAGAGGGGATGTGACAGTGGATAGCAGAGAATATCCAATTCTTCTAACATTTGATAATCAAATGCCTTGTTTCTTAGGAGAATAGAAGATATTATGGCTTAGTTAATGGATTTAGGAGAATATATTGTTAGTATGGATGAGAATTCACTAACTTTTAATAGTTTAAATAGCTACCTCAAACAGAGTCAGATAAAAAATTATCATACTCTAGGTATCAGTAAACCTCCTCACCCCCCAATAGATCTCAGTGTTTCCTTTCCAGCAACAGGTCAAAAAGGCAAAAAAAAAAAAAAAGAAAAGCTGGCGAGATCTGACAGCACAGGGGCTAAAATATGTAAGAAGTAAACAATACTCCTAAGAAAAAATGGCTGTGCTGTTGTGCCTAAACATTAAGACCATAGAAAGCCTGGCACAGGAGTTTTGGAATGTTTGTATGTGCTCAAGATAGTTCAGAAGTATCAGAGAGTGCCCCTAAACATAAAGGAGACTTGACTATCACAATAAGGGTCAGCCCTTCAGGCATCTGTGTGGCTTGTCAATGAGACATCGTAATGAATGCCATGGTGCACATGATGGAATAAATGACTCTTCATCATCCCGCAACCTAAGGCACGATATAGACTCACCTCCAGGGGAAGCAGGTAGAGACCTAAAATTAAGATTAAGATTGTATCAACCAAGCAGACTAAGAAAATATGTTTATATTTGTTAGGAAAATAATTTTCTTATATAATTTTAAAAATTATAAGTAATTTTATACGTGCAATAATTTTAATAATATACAGTCATGCGTCACTTAATGTTTCTGACACATGCTGTGAAATAGGGTGTTATGTGATTTGGATGTTGCACGAACACCATATTGTATACAGCATTGCCTCCTAACAACACTGTCACTCTGTCTTTAAAAACCTTAAAGCTTGGCATTGACTTGACCTTCTCATGGAAGTTACTTTCAGGCATTCGCTCCCAAAATAAGGAGGTGTCATCCATATTAAAAATTTGCTAAGGCAAATAACTGCCCTCTACAATTAGTTTATCTAAGGTTTCCACAGATTCTTCTGCTGCCTTCCCATCAGCACTCACAGACTTGCCACTCACTTTCACAATTTGCAATGAAAAATGTTGCTTGAAACGCTTGAACCACCCAGAGCTAGCACTAAACTCGACAGCATAGTCTGGTCCTGCTTTTTCTTTAAGCATCTCAAACAAGCTTTGTGCCTTAGCAGTGATTGTCAACGTGCCGAGAGTGATTCACTTTTGTGTTTGGTCCTCAGTGCATGTCATCAGCAATTTCTCAGTATCCGATATAGCTCCCTCTTGCATTTTCGTTAGCCTTGTAGCTTTCAGTGGATCCAATTCTTTAACAGCTTGGAGAATTTTTCGTTTTTGAGGATCATTGTGATTGTCGAGTGCAACATGCCTAAGTCATGAGCAATAGCATTCACTGATTTTCCACTTTCTTGTTGTTTAATAACCTTTTGTTTCACTTCCAAATCAATACTTCTCCTTTGTCTCTTGCTGCTGCTATCAATAGCAGTGGTTTTGCTGCATTTGGGAGCCATGACACTCTTCACAGTAATATTTTCTAAAGAAAATTAAACAGAGAGATAATGCTACAACATCAAGAGATACGCGATACATGAGATTGGAAACTGCTGCCTACAAGTTATATGGTTATGCTGTTATATGGTAAACTTTTTATTTGTAAGTAGGGAAAGTTCACATTAAAATAATGATAGAAAGTATAGTATAGTACATATATAAGCCAGTAGCATAGGCATTTATTATGACTATCAAGATATAAATGTATTATAGGTTATATATGCCATTATATGCCTGGTAGCGAAATTGCTTTGTATACCAGAGACATGAGATACAAGTGTTGCGTGTGTGCAGGAAGCTTTGCATTCATTACATCTGGTTACATCTGCTATGTCCTGTTTTCCTCTCGGGGTTTCTGAACTTTTTAAAACTTTATGAGACCACAGACGTACATGCAGTTGGACTTTGCCCAAACAGACTTTACACTGTGCATGACTGTCTCTCTCTATATCTATCTATATGTAGATGCATAGATAGATACATAGATTATATATATAGAGAGAGACTGTATATATATATACATGTATATATATACACATTATATATATATAGAGAGAGAGAAAGTCCTTGCATTCTGCTGGGTTGCTAATTGAAAAGTTGGAGTTTTGAGTTCACCCAAAGGGGCCTTGGGAGAAAGTCTTGGTGATCTACTTCCAAAAATTCAGTCATTGAAAAACATATGGAGCACAGTTCTACTCTAACAGCTATGATGGGGTCACCATGAGTCTGAGTTGACTCAACGACAATTGATTTGATTCCAGATTTGAGGTTCAGTGTCTCTTCTACAAGTGATAGAAACAGAGTTAAATCCAACTATGACAATATATCCAGCGAGCCTTCTTTAATTCATGTCGCAGAAACATCCCATCTCCAAGGCAGGCCTCAGAGAGGTATTTATCCATCTATTGCTAGTTGTCTAAATAAACCAAAAAAAGAAAACAAGCCCACTGCTGTCAAGTCAGTTCCGACTCATAGTGACCCTATAGGACAGAGTAGAGCTGCCTCATAAGGTATCCAACGTTGCAAATCTTTACTGAAGCATACTGCCACATCTTTCTCCTGCAGATCGGCTGGCGGTTTCCAAAGGCCAGTCTTTTGCTTAGCAGCTGAGGCCCTTAACCACTGGACCATGAGGTCTCTGTAGTTTTCTAAATAGCCTTTAATAATTCCTCCCATATCATGTAAAAAAAAAAAAAATCCCACTGCTGTCAAGTTGATGCTGACTCATAGCAACCCTGTAGGTCAGAGTGGAACTGCCCCATAGGATTTCCAAAGCTATAAATCTTTATGGAAGTAGACTGCCAAATCTTTCTCCCATTTCCCCATAATAAGCTCTGCTAAATGCTTTTCATAAAATGTCTTCATATCATACTAACCTATTTATTCAGTGAATAGTTTCCCTTGCTCACTTACCTGGTCTTTCTATATTGATGGTATTGAGATATATTGTCCACTTTCCCCTCTAGTACCTTTCCTCACCCATCTCTACCTTGTTTTGACATCCAGAGGCTTACCTGTGTGGACTATATCCATGGCTTTGTGTGGCTGAGCTAATGTTAAGTGGACCAGAGACACACTGTCCCCTCCCTTTCAACCCTTCCAAACTGAAGATTCATGAGCAAAATAATTGTGATCATTATTTTAATCCACTAAGTTTTGGAGTGGTTTGTTACTAGAACACTCTCTGACTTGCCACTCTTACTTCCTTTGTCCTGATCTGTTAGCCCATAATAAGGAACAAGAACACATCTTGATGCAAGCCCTGAGCTATTGAACTATGTAAAGCTCCACACTAAATAATCCTGGGGAAACTTCAGCCCTGTTCTGCCTAGTGTCAAATGTGAGGACACAGCAAAACAAAAGAAGATGGGGGCAAGGATCCTGGCTAGGAGAGCTGGGATCAAATAGATCCAGGTTTGACGAACTGAACAAGGTGAGCAGTTCAGTGCTAAGATGATTTGGAAGTTTTCTTTTACATGTATTTAGTGCAGATGGGACATGGCTGCTTAAAAGAGTTGGGCAGAACTGGACAAGAGCCAAGGACATAGAGTGAGATGGTGGCATAAATATGATTGTGCTGACCTGGAGGTATGGCTCCATCCTGAAGAATGGAGGGCTCTCAAGCATAATTTTCCAGCACTGACCTATACTGCTCCAACATCTATTTACAAAACTGCCAGCCTATGGAATAAAAAAATTCATTAACAGGGATTGCAATCATTCAGACTCTTCAGTGGAACTGAGGTTGTACCTTAACAGCAATATACATCCTTTTCTGACAGTCTATTTTCTTAAAATCCTAATCGTACTTCTTTATGGTGGACAACAAATGGGCATGTGACCTGTTGACTAGTATTAACCTTGTATTTCATGTCATCAGAGTAAAACACTTCTCTGAACACTACTGGCAAACAAAAAGCAACCACAATGCTTATCAGCCACCACACATGACTCATAAGAGTAAAAACAACAGTGTTTGAATATAATAGAAGTTTTCCACAGAATTAAAATATGGGAAAATAATTAATCTTCCTTTGAGAATTTCATGTTGCCTGCAATCATATGGTCCCTTAACTATCCTGTACATTTTAGAAGCAATGACTAGAAGTGTCATTCAATGAACTGATGTCTTAAGCAATAAATAACTCCAAAATATATATAAAAAGGACAAAGAGAAAAGACTAGAAGAAAGTTAATGATCCTTATAATTTGACAGTCAGGAATAACACTGGTTTCTAATTTTCTATTGAGAACTTTGTCCTTCCAATAGAATTTTGACTGTATTAGAAAATGATGTGCAGGATGAAGCATAAGCCCGTGTCAACAAGGTTGACCTGTATGCACCCAAATATAGCTGAGAATGAAAGGAAGTGAAAAAAAGAAGGGGGAGAAATTAACAGAGACAGAGAAGGAAATGAAAAGGCAAAGTAAGAGGAACAAGGAGAGGAGCAGCGTGGTAGGATGGAAAACAGTGTGGGTTTTTTCATCTAGAGTCCTGGGTTTGAATCTATCTCTACTTGTGATGATTAATTTTGAGTCAACTTGGTTAGGCAATGGTTTGAGTGGTTTGGCCAAATACTAGTCTCGTTGCTATCATGCAGTAGTTACATGTAATTAAATCAGCTGGCCTTGAGTAGAGCAGATTACCTGCTTTACTCCATAATGCAGTGTAATGTAATGTAATGATCTCACATGCAATGTAATGTAATCAATCAATTGTAGTGGTCATACCAGTGTGGGCTTAATAAACGTTGGTTCATTTCCCATTTCCCAATACTTCTTTTCCTCCAAACCCTGACTGTAGAGCAGAAAAGCAACCTGGCCAAGAATGCCTATTTCCAGCACAGATTCCTGAGTAAAGACGTTGAACTCCTCTCTCTAAGTAGCACAGAGTTTGCTCTATGAAAAGCCCTCCTGCTGAGGAGCAGACTGTGCTAAAGTCTCTGGAAGGGAAAGTGGATTGTCCTTCTGTCTGATGGCTAATGTAGATCATTGGACAGAACACCAGACCAACATTTAGCCCAGTCTATCATGTTGAGTTCACTTGGTGTCTCAAATAGTTTTGGGATTTGCCCAGTTCCTGTTTCACAATGGACCATGTCAATACAGTTTAAGAGTGTTAACAAAGATTTTCTGTTTGCATGAATTATACAGAATGTCTAAGGCTCACAGTCCAATACTGAAATACAGTTTACTAAGAATTTAGTAGGAACTGATATTTTTAATGGAGCCCAATTCCTGAGCTCTTTGATTACATACCTGGATATCAGAGTGATTTCTAGTAGACCTCTCTGTGTTATGGACATTCTACCCTGCTCGTCAGGAATAGAGGCTTTATCTTGAATCCTGGAAGGGCTTCTGGACCTTACATCTTGTAGACACATCTTTTCTGTCCATCACCTCTTTATTGGGACTGAGGTTAGAGAGGGTTTCCACACTAATATGATTCCAGATTTCTACTCTGGAATCTCCAATTCAGGTACACCATTCCTCAGGCCACATTCAGAATTTCCTCTTGCTTCACTCCTTCCCCAGCTAAGCTGTGAGCTTTCTGAGGGCCAAGTTCCTGACTTGTCTGTATTTGCTCTTCTTCATTCATGGTGAATGTTTGACTGTTTATCAAATAATTAACCCCCCTAAAGGAATGTTCCCCTGAGTAGATGCTAGTCTTTCTGTACTTCTCAAGTAGCTCTTTTTTGTGGATATTGGATCTACAACTAAGACAAGAGTAGTCCATAGCAAAATCACAGAAGTCCTCCCCCTTGATAATGAAAAAAAAGAAAGAAAAGAGAACTCAGATTTTTTGACCATCGGTCATGTGCCAGGTAAGGCACTAGGAACTTCAAGTAATTTATTTCATTAAATCTTCACAGCCATCTAGGGATTTATGGTTGGAAGTAGATAAGAAAACAGAAACAAAAAATATAGTGAAAATGAATTTGTGTTTTGAGTCTCCCAAATGTGATAGCTGTTCATTTCAAAGGGCTGATGGTACAGAAAGCATGTTGCAGAAGGTGAGTCTAACATGCACAGACCTCACATCATAGATGTTATGGATTGAATTGTGTCCTCCAAAATGATGGACTGAAGTCCTAACCCCTGGTACCTGTGAACATGACCTTGGTTGGAAATAGGTTATTTGAAGATGTTACCAGTTAACATCAGTCATGCTGGAATAGGGTGGGTTCTAATCCTATATGAATGGTGTCCTTATAAAAGAGGAGAGAGACAGTGACAAATAGAAGGAAGACGGCCATGTGATGATAGATGCAGAGATTGACGTGATGCTGTAGCTACACGCCAAGGAATGCCTGCAGCTACCAAAGCTTGGAGAGAAAAGAAAGAACCCTCCCTTAGAGCCTTTGGATAGAGCACCATCTTGCCGACACTCTGAGTTTGGGTACTAGCCTCTAGAACTGCAGGACAATAAATTTCTTTTGTTTAAAGCCACTCACTTCATGATACTTTATTATGACATCCCTAGAAAGCTAACAAGCATGGTTTCAATCCTCACCAGGAGGAAGCTTTGTCCTCCTATTTTCAAGATGACGAATTGGATCAGGTTGATAAAATTGCTCAGGAGCTGGACCCTGGTTATTTAGGATGAAAAGGCCATTTCTTTTTGTCATGCCCGCCTGCCTCCCTACAGCCTAATGGAGATGGTGAGTATCTTAGACTGGGTTCTCCAAAGGAGCAAAACCAGTGAAGTGTACACACACATATATATATAGAGAGAGAAATAGAGATTTATCTGAAGGAAATGGCTCACACAGTTGTGAAGGCTGCTAAGTCCCAAATACGTGGGCCAGGGGTCAGGTTGGAGGTTTTTCCTGGCTCACAGGGTTGTAGGAGCTGGCGAGTCCTAAGATCTGCAGGTCACATGGAAGGCTGCTGGCTCATGGGGTTGTGGGAGCTGACAAATCTCAAGATCCTCAGATTAGGCAGTAGGCTGCTGGCTCACGTTCCAGAACCAGAGATCACAGAATGATGAGTCAGATTCAGGATTCAGAGAGAGCTTTGCCAGAACATCCATATATAGTGGATACAGGCAACACCCCCAAGAAAACTGGTTGGCTTTCAACTGATTAGCCTTTCAACTGATTGACTGCTCCCATCAGATCACAAAATGGAAGATGATCACATAATATCTGTCAAACCATTGAGAATCATGGCCTAGCCAAGTTGACACATAACCTTAACCATCACAGTGAAGATCATTGGCAAAAGTAACATGCACATTTTCTCTGTTCTATGCGTAGTGACCAGACCTTTAAAGAAGTGAGAAAAAGAACAAATTCATTTTCTAGTTGCTAAGGAATATGGTAATATGCATTAGACATGAAATGCCACAGGCAACATCAATTCTTTCCTTTGCTTCCCTAGGTAGATACTTTTCAAAGACCAGCAACCTTGAAAACAGTTTGCACTGATAAATACTGTACTGACCTAGGAAAAGCTCAGTTGTAATACTGGCCATTTGTAACAAGTGGTTTTCAATGTTGTGTCTACTTATGCATAGGTATAATGCTCTGCATTAAGCATAATATGTCTCTGTCATTACAGACAACTAAACAGAGAGGAAGAGGGCTGCCTTTGGAATTAGGTAGTCCCTGGTCATATCATGTCTCAGATACTTGCTAGCTCCATCATATTAGGCAAAGTACTTACCTCGGCAAAATGAGGAAATGTCTACTTCATGGAGTAGCTGGGAAGATTAAATGAGGTAGTGGGTATTTAACGATTAGAGCAGTGCTCGGTTAGGTAATCCATGCACTATTGCTGCCTTTCAGCTTAAGGGTTTTGACTAGATTGATAAATCAGTTCTGCCTGAACTGTGAACTGCTATGGTCCCAGGTGGGAATGCCAATGATATCTGGACAAATGGGAAGAATCAACACTACATGGCTGGACGGGAGGAAAGCAATGCCTGGGCATTGTTCCCTTCTATAGATTGAATTGGCTCAGGAAGTAGTTTTAATGAAAGGAAAGCAGGTCTCCCTCTCATTCTTTCTCTTTTTTCCCCAAGGGCATATATCAGGGAGAATTTGTTCTTAAAAAAAGAGGGAGAGGATATCTGGTTTGAAATAGAGATGAGAGTGAGAATTAGAGACTAACGTAAAGGAGAAATAAATGTGTGTTTTGAGTCTCCTGAATGTGACGGCTGCTCATTCAGAAGGGCCTGACAATATGGAGAGCATATTGTGAAGCGTGGGTCTGACATGGATGGAGCGTACATCACAGGTGTGACTCCAGCCTGTGCACACATAAGGCCCACGATCCATACCCAGCTATATTCCCAGGGTTGCCCTCCTTCCCTGTCGTTTTGAGGACATCTGCATGAAAGCACAGGCTCTGCCTCCTGCTGCTTTATCACCACCTGGAGTCACAGGATAGCTGTCACCATAGCAACAACTTCAGTATTGCTAACCCAGGGTTATACAACTCAGGTAGAAAACAGGAGACAGACACATACTGAATCAAAAGAAATGTAAAGAAAAAATGACTTCAAAATACCCTCCTGCAATCTCCAGACCCTGATAGATTATAAATCATGAATAGGGGGAAGAGAGGAGAGAATAATGATTATTAAGGATCTCTTATGAATCAGAGACTGTGCTAGAGGTTTGCCTAGATTTTTAATGTAGTTCTTACAGTAAATCAGTGAGGAAGATGTGATTATTAACTTCCATTACTTACAAACAGAGGTAGCAAGTTGTTAAGTAACTTGCTCATGTGTACAAGACTGGTGAGTGGCAAAGTTGGGGTTCGTACCAACTGCATCATGTTCTGTCTGCACCGTAAAAGATCACCAATATTTCCATTTCATTTTGTTAACCGCCATTCCCTACCTAATAGAAGAAATTCTGTTCAGTGAATGCTTTGTCCCTGCCTGCTCCTCTCTAAAGTTCCTAGTATGGAAAATTCAAGTTACATGGCCAGGTTGGCCCCATGCTCAGAGGGAATCGAAGGCCCCTGCTTTGTCTTGCAATGAATATCTAAGGACATCTTCATCCAACAAACAATACTTTTTTTTTTCCCTTTTAAATATTTTATTTGTTATATACGGGGTACTTTGATGGATTAGATGAAAAATATGTGAATTAACAAAAAAAGCAATATAAGAGTGGTTAGGAGGATAGGTTTAGTAATAAGACAAATTCAAGTTCCAATACCAGCATGGATACCTTCCATCTGTGTGACTTTTGCATGAGTTTCTTTCTCTCTTAAGTACCAGAATAGTGATACTGATTGTCTCTCATAGGGCCCTAATTGTTGAAAGAGAATGCATGAGTGTTCTTGTACATATTGTTAGTTGTCAGGTACCGTTAAGTCTCATAGTGACCCTATCTATATACAACAGAACAAAACACTGCCTGGTCCTGGGCCATCCTCACAATTGTTTCTATGTTTGAGCCCATTGTTGTAGCCACCATGTCAATCCATCTTGTTGAGGCTCCTCCCCTCTTTCACTGATCCTTTACTTTAACAAGCATGATGTCCTTCTCCAGGGACTCGTCCCTCCTGATATCATGTCCAAAGTACGTGAGACGAAGTCTCATCATCCTCCTTTCTAAGGAGCATTCTGGCTGTACTTCTTTCAAGACAAATTTGTTCATTCTTCTGGCAGTCCACGGTATATTCAATATTCTTCTCCAACACCACAATTCAAAGGCATCAATTCTTCTTCAGTCTCACTTATTCGTTGTCCAGCTTCCACATGCATATGAGACAAATGAAAATACCATGACTTGGGTCAGGCATACCTTAGTCCTCAAAGTGACATCTTTGCTTTTTAACACTTTAAAGAGGTCTTTTGCAGTACATTTGTCCCATGCAATACTTCGTTTGATTTCTTGACTGCAGCGTCCATGGGCATTGACTGTGGATCAAAGTAAAATGAAATCATTGACAAATTCAATCTTTTTTCCATTTATTATGATGTTGCTTACTGGTCCAGTTGTGAGGATTTTTGTTTTCTTTATGTTGAGGTGTAATCCATACTGAAGGCTGTAGTCTTTGATCTTCATCAGTAAGTGCTTCAAGTAAATACTTTCAGCAAGCAAGGTTGTGTCATCTGCATTTCACAGGTTGTTAATGAGTCTTCTTCAAGTCCTGATGCCCTGTTCTTCTTCTTATAGTCCAGCTTCTTGAATTATTTGCTCAGCATACAGATTGAATATGTACAGTGAGAGGATACCCTGACACACATCTTTTCTGATTTTAAACCACTCAGTATCCCCTTGTTCTGTTCAAATGACTGCCTCTTGGTCTTGTATAGTTTCTGCACGTGCACAAGTAAGTGTTCTGGAACTTCCATTCTTTGCAATATTATCCATAATTTGTTATGATCCCTATAGTTGAATGCCTTTACTTAGTCTATAAAACACATGTAAACATCTTTCTGATATTCTCTGCTTTCAGCCAAGATTCATCTGACTCTTGTACATGAAAAAAAAAAAAAACAAAAAAAAAAACAACCAGTTGCCATCGAGTTAATTCTGACTCATATTGACCCTATAGGACAGAGTAGAACTGCCCCACAAGGTTTCCAAGGAGTGGGTACTGGATTTGAACTGCCAATCTTTTGGTTAGAAGCCAAGCTCTTAACCACTACACTACTAGTGCTCCCTGTTGTACATAGTAAGCAAATATTTGTATTATGTACTCTTTTTGGTTTCTACAATATGTCCTTGCCTGAGATGGACATGTTTCTAAAGGAAGACTTGAAAGATATGATGAAGATGGTAAGGCTGGTGGGAGATGTTGAGTGGAAGTACAAAACAATGTGTTGAGATAGATGGTGTTGATGGTTGGATTGAAACTGGATGATAACCTTCCTTTATTGAGCAGCAATCATGTGTTATGTACCACATTGACTCAAATCCTTCAAACAAGACCATGAAGCTGGCATTCACATTCACATATTCTACATAAGTAAACCTCTGAGAAGTCTTATAAATTGTCCAAAGATTTAAGAGCTAGTATGGGAGCGCAGTGTTTAAGAACTTAGCTGCTAACCAAAAGGTTGGCAGTTCAAATCCACTGGCTGCTCCTTGGAAACCCTATGAGGCTGTTCTACTCTCCTGTAGGGTTGCTATGAGTCAGAATCAACTCCACAGCCACTGGTTTGGTTTTGGTTTACATGTTGGATACAAGATGTAAACTAAGGTCTTTCTGATGCCAAGGGTCGTGTTCTTTTCACTGAGCCATGATGTCAATCCACTTAACTCCTGAGACTCAATTTCCCCTTCGTACAATGGAAGGATACTCTATTTTTGTTTTTTACAGAATATTACATGGCATAACATAAAAAAGTGATTTGATAAACATAAAACATCACTTTGCAGTGATGTGGTATCACCCTTTGGTGTAGTTCATTGAGGCCACAGAAAATGATGTCCAAAACACCATCCCATCCAGATGTAAAGCACTGAGTGATGGATATAAGTATAAAGGGGTAATACAGGGAAATTTTTGTGGTGATGAATATTTCTGTATCTTGAATATATGGGATAAATGACATAGAACTACACACACACATTGTATCAATGACAGTTTTCTGCCTCTGATATTGTGTTATATAAATTGCAGTCATTGGGGAAAACTGGTTGAAGGAAAAATAAAAACAATTTTTTTATTAGTACTTTAATGTATATCAAGGACTCTCACTACACGGTAGGTAAAAGCAGGTATTCTAGTCTTCCTCATTTTAAAACAAAATAAACGAGGATTCAAGAGGTTAAGATACTAATCTAAAGTTAAGATGCCAGAGTTAATATGATTGAGTGCTGGCTTCTGAGTTAAACTCCATCAGGATCCATTGCGCTACAGGGGAATGAGAAAGACAAAATAAACAAAAAAAGGAGGTGTACAATGACCCTACTTTCTCTTTTTTCTTTTTATTGTCAGAAAAATGGAGTTCAGTGTCTAGAGACCTCAGAATGAAACTCTGTTCTATATGGTGTGTCTTAGTCATCTAGTGCTGCTTTAACAGAAGTACCACAAGTGGATGGCTTTCACAAAGAGGAGTTTATTTTCTCAGTCTAGTAGGCTAGAAGTCCAAATTCAGGGTGTCAGCTCCAGGGGAAGGCTTTCTCTCTCCGCTGACTCTGGGGGAAGGTCCTCATCATCATCAGTCTTCCCCAGACCAGGAGCTTCTCTGTGCAAGAACCTCGGGTCCAAAGGACGCACTCTGCTCCCGGTGCTTCTTTCTTGGTGGTATGAGGTCTCCAATTCTCTGCTTGCTTCCCTTTCCTTTTATCTCTTGTAAGGTAAAAAGTGCTGCAGGCCACACCCTAGGGAAACTCCCTTTACATTGGATCAGGTATGTGACCTGGGTAAGGGTGGTGTTACAATCCCACCCTAATTCTCTTTAATGTAAAATTACAATAACAAAATAGAGGACAACCACACAACACTGGGAATCACAGCCTAACCAAATTGATACACGTATTTTTGGGGGGACACAATTTAATCCATGACATGGTGGAATCATAGGATGTTTTTATCTTCCTTTCTACATTTCCTTAAATTTCTACAGTGATTATGTATTGTTTTATAATTGAAGAGTAAGGGTATTTTTTAAAAGAACAAAACGCTGAATCTCTACTAAGATAAACTATGGTACACACACACACCATATACAACCTGTTAAACACATACACACACATATATACACAGGATAGGGCAAAAGCTACATGGTTGGTCTTAGTTTATATAAGCAGTAAGAAGGGCTTGAGTGGCATTTTTAATGAGTTGGTCCTGAAATCTTGATCAACACCAGCCATACTGACATGATTTCAATGTGATTTGTTCTCAGGACATGCAGAGATGAAGGTTGACTCTGGGACTTAAGTGCCCTAAAAATTCTCCTTTAACTGTGGCGCCCTGTACGGGGCAGCTGAGCTTTCTCTGTTTATTAGCTCGAAGCATCTGTTCCCGTCCAGAACAAAGGTCCGGACTGAAGGTTCTTCCTGCTTTTGAGGTCGTTAGATCTCCAATCAGGAGATAATTGTCAATGTGTAGGTGACAATATCAAGTTCTAGTACAGGAACTAAAAAAACATACACTGAACACGTGCTGCCTCCATTTATCATGGCTATGCTGCTCTAGGCTCTAAAATAAAATTGTCAGAATACTGTGTACAGCCTCCCTATGAGCATGAAACAAAGGAGTGTGGCCTCCGTGATGCTTTGTTTATGTTTCAGCCCTTGAGCTTGAGAAGCAATGAGGAAACATGATCACCTCTTCTCAGTTCTGCTTAGTATTTGTTCATATTTTTTCAGTTCTTAGTATTCTCAGTTCTGCTTCATGTCGGCAATTATTTCTGACTTTGAAACTCTAATCTCTCAAAGTTTCCCCCTTTCCCCTTCCATTCTCTGTATTAGCCCATGTCATTTTCATCCCACTTTCTGATATTAGGGACCAGTTCATCTAAAAATTCCACCACCCATCTGTCAGTTTGTCGTACTGTGGTGACTTGCATGTTGCTGTGATGCAGGAAGCTAAGCCACCAGTATTTTGAATACTAGCAGGATTACTCATGGTGTACAGGTTTCAGGAGAGCTTCCAGACTAAGGCAGACTAGGAAAAAAGACTTGGAGAACTACTTCCAAAAAATAGCGAATGAAAACCTTATGGATCACGATAAAGCATTGTCTGATCAGCTTGCTTTGGACACATCATTAGGAAGGAGGTGGTGAAGTAGAGGGCCAGAGAGGACAAGAGAGACCCTCAGTGAGAAGGATTGTTACAATAGCTTCAACAATGGACTCAAACATGCCAGTGATCACGAAGATGATGCAGGACAGGGCAACGTTTAGTTCTGTTGTACGTAAGGTAACCATGAGTCAAAGACACCTCAACAGCAGCTATCATCTATCTATCTATCTATATAAATATTAAAGTCATAAGCACTGATTCAAAGAAAAAGAAAATCTAAACCCATTGCACTTTTGCCTCCATTCTGTTGGCTCTTCCGTGGCTTCTCTGGCTTTTGGAGCCCAGACTCCTCCCTCCCACCCCCAGAGACCTACACCATTTCTAATAGGATTTGTTTTTTGGCCCATGGAGCTGTAGTTCAGAGACTGATGCCATGCCCTCCTTTCCTCAATCATTCTCTGTTCTTTATGCCCATTCGTGTCTCCTCTATAGCTTCTCCAAACTGGAAAGGAAGATGAAAACTACCTTCTACTCAGAGCAAACAACTTTTAGTGAAATTTTCCCACTTAGAGTCTGTAGAATCAAATCATATTAAAGAAGTGTTTCTTGGTCAGTGTTCTCTAGAGAAAAAGAACCAAAACCATAGAAAGAGAGAGAGAGAGAGAGAGATTGATTTACTTTAAGGAATTGGGTCATTTGATTGTAAGGGACTAGCAAGTCCAAGATATATAGGTTAGGTGACAAACTGTAAACTTCTTCCAGCTCACATAATAGTGAGGGGCTGGCAAGTCCCTAAGATATAGGCTAGACAAGCTAAAGACCCCTCTAGGCTTGTATACCAATCCGTTGGTCAGGAGATGAGAAAAGTGAAGAGTGAAGAGAGAGTAAGAGTGTTCTGGTAAAATGTCTATTTGTAGTCTATAAACAGATATTCTATAAATGTCTATTTATAGAAATACTCTACTATAACTCTCTTTTTGCTCTTAAGGTCTTCAACTGATTGATTGAGGTCTGCCCACATTGCAGAAGGTAATCTGTTTACTTGAGGCCAACTGATTTAATCACATGTAATTACTTTAAAACAGCAACTAGACTAGTGTTTGACAAAACAACTAGGCACCATAACATAGCCAAGTTAGCACATAAAAGTAACCATCAGAAAGCGGACTGAGGGAACTATTCAGAGGTTGGAGTCCATAGCTGGAGTCCAGTACCAGTAGTAAAACAGAAACAGTGAGGTAAGACAGAGTGTAGACAAGGAATCAAAGAAAAACCCAGCTACTTGGACTAGGTGACACACAGCGGGAACTTTGGGAGAAGCACACAGAGAACAACTGGTGTGCACAGCAATGGCACGTTCCAAAAATGTTCTGTAATCCTTTGGCTCTCAGAAGGAGTGACATATGAACAGTCAGACACGTCTTTCTGAAGGAGCTTATGCCAGTTGTTGATTCGTTACCTCTGAGCTTCTAATTTACCCTTCTAGTCTGCTCTATGAAAATGGATGTAGGCCCTTTAAGTATTTTTCTGTTGCTAGCTGACACAATGTTAATCTCTGACAGTAGAGGGTGCTGGAGAGATATTGCTGGAGAATGGAGTTTTGCTTCCTAGTTCCCATGTGCTCCCTAGGCAGACCTATAAAGCTCATTACTTCTTCAGATCCAGCTCCTGCAGCACACAAGATTTCCCCAGGAGTGCATGCAGCTTCTTCAGCACCTGGGTCCTTAAGTGCATAGAAGCCAGTAACTCTTGGCAGGCAGCAGCTTACCCAGCACCCCCCTCAAGTGGTTTTGTAGCAGAGTGTTTCTAATGAGACACCCCTCTGTGAACAGCTTTCTGGCCAGTTCTGGAGTGTGGAATTCCAACATGTTCGTTGGATGTGACACCGTAGGGACACTGCCCTTCTGTGAGCTGCAGCCATGTCTATTCAACAAAGGCTGGATCTCAATTCTGGTAGAGGGGAGAAGACTCTTCCTTGGGTGCTCTATCTCCTTTGTAAGGTTAGCAGCTCCTCCTTATATTTGCTATTCCTGTATTCTTTAGTTTTCTTTAATCTTTGCCAGCCAATCCTTTTTATTTCAATCTTCTGTTACAATCAATAATTCTTTAGTTAAACTTCCCCTGTTCAAAATATTGTGCAGAGTCAGTCTCTAGACTAATTCAGAGATTTTAGTCTGTTGAAGGAGAGAAGCATGTAAATATATGATTACATAAAATGGCATTTAGGATGCTTTCATAGAAGTATGGAGTGTTCTATGGGAATACAGAGGAGAATCCCATAACCCAGCCAGAAGGTGGTGTATCACAGAGGGATTCCCAGAGAAGGAAATACAGGAGCTGAGTTCTGAAGATGAACAGGAGTTGTAAGATAAAGGAGGTTGTGAGGAGAAAAAAGCTGAAAGAACACCACATTTGGAGACTTGGGATTTGGGTGTGTGGTGCAGTTAGAAAACATGGTTGGACTCTGCACAGCACATACACACACACAAGCACACACTTACAGGAGATGAGGCAAAAATATAGACAATAGCCACACTACAAAAGAGTTTGAAGACTACACTAAGGAGCTTGGTATGTATCTGCCAGGACTGAAATTCCTCAAGTCGTTCCGCAAAGCACTACTTCCAGAAGTTAATAATAGAGGATCTATTAGAGGGGAAAAGGATTCTTGTCAAAATAATTTTGGAAGACCTTCTTCATTTTATATTTCCTTTAATTTTTATCAATCTCCTACTATGTTCCAGTCATTAGTTTATTAAAGACTGTGAATTTCTATATAAACCAAAATTCTTTAATTTTTTAAAGTAGTTCCTAAACTTATCTGATGTCAGAATTATTTTTAGAGTTAGTTTACCAACATCCCAGGGAACACTATTATAGAACTTCAGATAGGGAGATGATGCCGTAGCAATAAGAAACCATTTAAGGATTTTAAGCAGGGCTATAACATGAGGAGGGCTGAATTTTTCCAGGAACACTGTGATGAGGACATGGAGGATGGATGGATTGGAATCAAGTGAAAAGGTGGACAGAGCTCTGTATGCAATTTTATTGATAGTTATTCAAACCACTCTTATTATTGAACTTTCCTCTTATTGAGTCTTTCAGCTCATAAGATGATCTTTGCTGCTTTATGTATCTTTATGTGGCAGGATAATGAAGAATAAGCATGTAGAATATATTTCCTGTTTCCATTTGTTTTCTTGGATTATATTTGCAAGGCAGATGTTATTTTAATTACTGATTTCTTTTGGTTCCTTTTATTGACATGTAATACATTTCTAAGCACAATTAAGAAACAAAAATATATTCTTGAAGCTAGACAGTCAACTGGAAATACAACTAAATTTTGACATAAAGTTTCTTGTCTTTTTGTTAATTGCCATGGCTCATCATTGTCCCTCCCCTTTTTAATAGTATTTTATTGTGTTTTTGGTGTAAGTTTACACAGCAAGTTAGGATCCCATTTGACAATTTCCAAGCACATTTATAATGACACTAGTTACATTTTTCACATTGTTTCAACATTTTCTTCAATGTGTTCTGGTTATTCCTTCTCTAGCACTAGTTTCCCTGCCTGCTTATCTTCTCATTTTGCTGTGGAATAAATGTTGACCTTTTGGACTCATACAGATGGTTTCTTGGTAAAGCACTGATCTAATGGGTAATATCTTTTATTTTGTGTGTAACTCTTTTTCTGCTAAAAAATGATCTCAAGGAGTAGTTTTGTTTCAAGGTTTAAATAGTGTCTCAGGGTGAAATTCTCAGGGAGTTCTCTGGTCTCAGATGGTCCACTTAGTCTGGAATTTCTTAAAAATTTGAGTTTTGTTCTGCACTTTTCTTCCATTCTAACCGGGATCATCTACTGTGACCTTGGTCAGATTGGTCAGTGGTTGTAGTTGGGCACCATCTAGTTCTGGTCTCAGGGTAGTTGAGGTCGTGGCTGGTGTAGGCCAGCAGCCTTGTTGACTTGTTTCTTCTCTGAGATTTTGTCTACCTTCTCATTTTTTTGCTCCTGATGAGTAGAGACCAATAGTTACATCTTAGATAGTTGCTTGCAAACTTTTAAGATCCCAGGTGCTACACACTTCACTAAGATACAGAACATGAACTGCTATAATGTGTCTTTTTAAATATTTGCCTATTTATGTCATTATTTGGAGAATACAAGTACCATCCTAGTTCCTGAGGTCTCTTGATGGATCTCTTCTGGTAAATTACTATCCTTATGGAATCATTAAGTATGACAGGAATTGTATCACAATATTTCAGGAAGTCTTTTCAAGCTATATTCCTTTCTCCATTCCCAAGGGTTTAAATCAGAATCCCAGAAGTATGGTATCTGCAGTTTTGAAGTCTGTCACTGTCATGGATTGAATTGTGTCCACCAAAAAATGTGGGTAGCAACTTGGCTAGGTCATGATTCCCAGTATTGTATGATTGTGTTATCTGATGTGATTTCCTTGTGTGTTGTAAACTCTACCACTATGATGAGATAATAAGCGATCTCATGTGTTATAAATTCTATCACTGTGATGAGGTTATATTGATGAGGTTGACAAGATTAGTGTCTCAGTGCAATCTCTTTTGAGATATAAAAGAGAAGCAAGCAGAGACACATGGGAACCTCATACCACCAAGAAAGCAGTGCTGGGAGCACAGTGCATCCTTTGGACCTGAGGTTCCTGCACAGAGAAGCTCCCAGACCAAAGGAAGACTGATGACAAGGACTTTTCTCCAGAGCTGATGGAGAAAGCGTTCCCCTGGAGCTGATGCCCTGAATTTGGACTGGTAGGCTACTGGACTGTGAGAGAATAAATTTCTCTTTGTTAAAACCATCCACTTGTGGTATTTCTGTTGGAGCAGCACCGGATGACTGAGACAGTCACCTAACCCCAATGTGCTTTATCTTCCTTACAAATTTGGATGAAGTGATCATGTGTGGTTCAAATAGTTATAAGGAGTGATGACATAAATTGTATAGGGAAAAAAAAGTCATCTAATGACTGAAGGACAAGCTATTGTTGTTGTTGTTAGCTTCCATCAAGTTAGTCCTGACTCTTGGAGATCCCATGCACAATGGAAAAAATTCTGCCCAGCCATGCACATCCCCATTATTGGGTGTGGATCAGACCATTGTGATCTATGGGGTTTTGATTGGCTGGTTTTTAGACTTAGATTGCCAGGCCTTTCTTCCTAGTCCATCTTGGTCTGGAAGCCCTGCTGAAACCTGTTCAGTATCATAGAAACATGCAAGCTTCCTCTGACAGATGGCTGTAATGAGGAGCATTGGACAGGAATAGAACATGGTTGTCCTGCATGGAAAGTGAGAATTCTACCACTGAACCACCACTTGCCCCATGAAGAACAGGCAGATTCCTTTAAAAGGGGATGTGGACAGGCAAGTAAGACAAACACCATATGCTAGTACAGTGGTTTCTGCCGTTGGTTGTCAGCCACTAGACTAAACTCATCCAGTCTTTCACTATCCATGAGATTCATTATACCCTCAAGCAAATAGAAATACTGTTGACCTACCTTGCCTACCTGTGCAGACATATCCAGAGTACCATGGGGGTGATAGTGAAGGAGAAGAGATGAGTGTCTTAGTCATCTAGTGCTGCTATAACAGAAATACCACAAGTGATGGTTTTAACCAAGAGAAGTTTATTTCCTCACAGTTAAAGTAGGCTAAAAGTCCAAATCCAGGGCCTCAGCTCCAGGGGAAGGCTTTCTCTGTCTCTCGGTCTTCTCATCAGTGTTACCCCGGACTAGGAGCTTCTTGGTGCAGGGATCCGGGCCCAAAGGATGCACTCTGCTCCTGGCACTGCTTTCTTGATGTTATGAGGTCCCCAGTTCTCTGCTTCTTCCCTTTCCTTTTATCTCTTACAAGCGATAAAAGGTGGTGCAGGCCACACCCCAGGGAAACTCCCTTTACACTGGATCAGCGATGTGACCTGAGTAAGCGTGGTGTTACAATTCCACTCTAATCCTCTTTAACATAAAATTACAATCACAAAATGGAGGACAACCACACAATTCTGGGAATCATGGCCCAGCCAAATTGATACACACATTTTTTGGGGGACATAATTCAATCCATGACAATGAGGAAGGTCTAACTTAGATACATGAAATAAGATTGAATTATGGTTCCATAATATGTTATATCAGAAAAAAATATTGATTCTTTTTCCTTAAAATAAATTTGGCTAATCTAGGCTGATCAAGGTACTGATTGGTAATCCTTAAAATAATGATGTAGAGGAGTTAAGTAAATTAGATTTTCAAAATATATACAAGTGGGAAAATTAGAACCCTTAGCCATTGCTGGTGATAATGCAAAATGATACAACCATTGTGGAAAGCAGTGTGGCGGTTCCTCAAAAGACTAAAAATAGAACTACCATATGATCCAGTGATTCCACTCATAAGTATATACCCAAAAGACTTGAGAGCAGAGACTCAAACAGAGACTTGTACACCAATGTTCATTGCAGCACTATTCACAATAGCCAAAACGTGGAAACAACCTAAATGCCCATCAACATATAAATAGATAAACAAAATGTGGTACATGTATACAATGGAATATTATTCAGCCAATAGGAGAAATGAACTCTTTATACATGCTACAGTATGGATGGAGCTTGTAGACATTATGCTGAGTGAAATAAGTCAACCACAAAAGGACAAATATTGTATGACATCATTTATATTAAAAAAAAAAAAAAAGAACTGGCAAATGTACAGAGATCAAAGTTTATTAGTGCTTACCAGGGGTGGAAGGGAGGGGGAAAGGAGAGAGTTAACAGTGATGGAAGTACTGTATTGATTAAGGGTAGGGTTGCACAGCCAATTATTGTAAGTGCCATCAATACGTTGTACAACTGTAAAATGTTGAATTGGCAAAAGGTGTGTGATAGATATATTTACAACAACAACAACAAAAGAGTAGCTGCTGAGGCTGCTTATGTACAATCAAAAACCTCATAGTATTTGCTTCTTTGAGTTCGAGGTTTAAGGTCCTGGTTTCATGGGAATCCCAGTTATTTGGCTAAATCATGTGTTTAGTGCTTCTGTTCTACCTCCTAGTTTGTTGCATAGTGCCTGGGTCTTAAAAGCTTGCAAGCGGCTATCCAAGGCACAATTGGTCTCTATTCACCCAGAGCAACAGGTGAAGAAGGAGAGTCAGGAATAGGAGGAGGATATGGAAAATGTGGCTAATTGCCTCCATGAACAACTGCCTCCCTTGCCATGAGACCAAAGGAACTGGATGGTGCCTGGCTACCGTTACTGAACATTTGAACATTTTGATCAAAGATTCCATGGAAGAATCCTGATCAAAAGCGGGAAAATGTAGAACATAATTTTAAATTCTCATGAACTCCAGACTTTCTGGAGCCATGGGGACTCAATGAATCCCTGAGACTATTGCCCTGAGATAACCTTTAAAATTAATGCCAGAAATTTCCCTGATGCCTTTTTAAAACCAAACAATAGTTTAGCTTAACTAGTATAAAAGTCCACCTTTAACATTATGCTCTTTTAAGATATACCTATATGGGATCAACATGATAACAGCAACTCAAAAGATTATATAGGAAACTTAAGAGCCAGTTAGTTTATGTTAATGAGGGAGGAACAACTCAGCAAATGAGGGTGAGAATGGCTGTGCAACTCGAAGAATGTAATCAATGTCATTAAATTGTACATGTAGAAACTGTTGAATTGGTGCGTGTTTTGCTGTGTATATCCTCAACAACAATGACAAAATAAATGATATTTATAAAAAATATATACAAATTGAGAAGAGTGTGCCAATGATGCAATATTTATTCACAAATGTGCCATTAATTGTTGAAAATACATTTTGATGCTTTACTCATAAGATAGTACTTATTTTTTTGAGAAATCGCAACAAAAGTTCTATCTTAAAGCTTTGGTAAACACTGAAATTAGTTACCGTATGGTCACAATAGTGGAACTTTTGTGAGTCCTCCTTTTAAAATTTTAGAAATTCAGAGAATCAAGAACTAAAACATTTTCTGAGTTTATGCAGGTATTGAAGAAAAGAGAATGTTGCTGTTATGGTACAAACAGGTTAGTGAAAGTTATGGCCCATGTGTATGAAGTGAAACGGAAGAAAACGTGATTATGAAAAATAAAATACTTGACTGGCAGCCAAGGATGCTGGGTTTAAGTCCCAGCATGTTTCTGAATAGCTGTATAAACTGTGAAAAACACTTGCCCTCTCTGAATTTCCATTTTCCAAACACTGATAACAGAAACAACAATGACAAAAGTCCTCTCATATCAAATATACTGTATCAAGAATGTTTGTACTCTTTCTGAAAAGGAAAAAGTACATACAAGATATAAATAATGAGAGAATTATTGACCGGTGAATTGGAGAATAAAGGAATGAAACAAGCAAAACAGCAAAAGGAAAGGAGGAAAATAAGGTGTGGGAAAAAATTTGGATGCTCTATGTATATAACTCCCCCCAGCAGAAGCCCAAGGCCAGGAATCACAGGGCAAATTCAGACTCTTTTTTTTTTTCTTTTTGTCAGTACACATATTGTTTTATGACATTGGTTAACAACCCCAGGACATGTCAACACTCTCCCTTCTTGGCCTTGGAAGACCTATTTTTTTTTGGTGAAAATATGCTTAGCCAAAGATACACCATTTCAAAAATTTCTACGTGTACAATTCGGTGACGTCGATTACATTCTTCCAGTTGTGCTGCTATTCTCACTTTAGATGAAGATTTACAGAACAAAATAGTTTCTCATTAAACAGTACACATATTGCCCTATGACAATTGTTAACAACCCCACTACATGTCAACACTGTCCTTACTCAGCCTTGGGTTCCCTATCACCAGCTTTCCTGTCCCCTTCTGCCTTCTAGTCCTTGTCCCTGGACTGCTGTGCCTCATTAGTCCCATTTTGTTTTATGGGGCTGTCCAATCCCCGGCCGAACAGTGAACCTCGGAAGTGACTTCACCACTGAGCTAAAAGGGTGTCTGGGGGCCATGTAAACTCAGACTCTTGAACTCATTAGCTTCATTACCACCACCAAATCCTACTGATCCCCCAGAGACTTCAGTTTCCTCATTTATAAATTAAAAGTAGTAGATGATATTATTTACAAGGTACCTTACTGTACCATGAAGCTGTGGTGGTGAAGTGGTTAAGAGTTCAGCAACTAACCAAAAGGTCAGCAGTTCAAATCCACCAGCTACTCCTTGGAAACCCTACAAGGCAGTTCTACTCTGTCCTGTAGGGTTGCTATCAGTCGGAATCAAGACGGCAAAGGGTTTGGTGTTTATTTTGTTTTACTGCATAATGACTTAGCTCATGTAATTATAAAAGGAAAAGGATTTTATTTTGCTTGTTTTAAGCTGCCAGATACCAACTATGTCCCTGCAGTATCAAGATTCAAATAAACTCAAAATGCTTTAATAGCATAAATATGCATATGCTCATGGATACACTTCAATGCCTCATGCAATCTCATTCATTAATGAAATATCAAAACTGCAATTTCTGTAATTACTCAGTTTCCTTAACTGAGGGATACATTTGCCGTGGCAATGTTGCCTGGACCTGGACATCAGGTGACCTCTGTGGGCAGCTACCCCAGCTCATCCAGACCAAAGCTTAGGAATTAAATCAAGTTCAGTGGAGCCACATGGCTGCGCCTCCCAAGGCTTTAGGGACTTTTGTGCCATATGGAAGGTCCTTCTTGTTGCTCTTAGCCCCTGGGACAGATGAGCTGACTTTGCATCAGAAGTAATGCTGAGGCAGTGATTTGGTACTAGGAGACGGAGCTGTGTATCAACCACTAGCAAATATCTGCCCTGCCATTTAGTTTTATGATGGCTATCACCTTCATGAGGCAATGCTATTTAAACAGCTGATAAGTACCAAACATCTAACAAGCTCTTTATATAGAAACATGATAGCTTGCAGTGGAAGCTGTCTTAATTTCTTAGTAGCGCTGTTATAGAACTACTACAGGTGGGTGGTTTTAACAAATGGAAATTTATTTTCTCACAGTTTAGGGGCTAGAAGTCCAAATTCAGAGCACCAGCTGTGAGGAAAGGCTCTCTCTGCTCTGGAGGAAAATTCTTGTCTGAACTTCTCTAGTCTTCTTCTTGGCCTTCCTTGGAGATCTCCACGTGACATCTACCTTGCCTCCATTTGTGCTTGCTTGATTCTGTGCCTATCTGCTCTTTTTATATCTCAAGGTGATTGGGTGTACAACACACCCTACACTGATGTGACTTCATTAACGTAACAAAGAAAACTCTGTTTCCAAATAGTATTACATCCATAGGTATAGGGGTTAAGATTTATAACATATTTTTTTTGGGACATGATTTAATGTATAACAGGAGCCGATATTGGGGAAAAGTGACTAAGTTCCAATATCAGTCCTTCATTCATGAGATGAGGGGCCAATAACAAACCTCTTGATATCTCAGAACCTCTCAATTTATCTGTAAAATGAGAATAATAATTATAAATGCTCAACTTGCTTTCCAGAATTTTTGTAGTCTTGAAAGGCTCTCCTGAGGGCAAAAAATAGAGGAAAAACTTCAAACCAGCAAAGAAAAGAGACTTAGAATACATATTCATTTCCAAAAGGGTTATACAGAATCAACTTCTCAGCATTCCAGCTATGGTAGATGCCATGAACATTGGCACAGTGTCTACCCATTATCTTCCGCTCCTCTCCATGCCTCCACTTTTTCATTTGAGCTTCCTTTTGTGTCTTTCTCAACTCCACGTTCACCCTTCTGGAATTCCTATTGCCTTAAGGCCAATATCAGGTATGGCTAAGAGTGAAATGTCCCTAGGATATCCGTGGCCCACCCAATGCCATCATTATAATCACTGACATTTACTGAGCTCTATTCTATGAGGCTTTGTTGGTTGAAAAGGAAACTTTATTACTATTATAAGTCCCTGACAATTTCCCCACAACTCTCTTTGTTGCTTCCTCTCTATTCACTCCTGTTTTCCACCTCCATGGTTCCCAAACTCCTGGCTCTGTATTCTAGCTCTGGTACCTTTTGTTTTCTGTTCCTTCAGTTTGAAACAGATACAGACTTCCTTGGCATTCTTGGTCATTGGCTTTCCTCTCAGACTGTGACTGCATTCTCCCCTCTGGCCTCTGGATCCCATAGAATCTTGGATAGAAATATAATCTTAGACCCATGAAACCTACTACCAAAGCTTGTGCATATTGTCTCTCCAATTAGAACTTTGACCTCATTACCTAATCAATAATGGCCACCACTTCTTCAGGGTTCAGTATATATATCATGCAGTTTGCTGAGAGAATGTAACTATATCATTCTACTCAGACATCACAATAAGCCTGGGCACAAGTTACTATTATTTTATCCTTTTTACTGATGCTCCTTATCCCTAATACAGGCAGTAAGTGACAGAGCCAAAATTCCAACTGAAGTCCATCTAACACCAAATTCTACCTTTACACTAACATTTACACTATGATAAGCTTAAACATGTTTACCTGATTGCTTATCACACCCTACATTGTGGTTCCTTGATTTTATTCTGGATCTCAACTAGAATTGAAAACAGCCACAAAGTTGATCCTATTTATTGAAGTCGTAATCCTTTCATTTAATACCTTCATGCTAGTCTCTCCACCTATACAAATTAAAATCTTAATAACTGCAGTGTCAAAAAGCTCCTAATAATAAGAACAACTATTTCCTAATAGTTTGCATTGTGAATTGTACTGCCTTGAGTTGTGCAGTAACTTCATGTGGTGGCCCTGAGAGTTTAAGCAGTACATCTGAGGTGACAGTCATGATACCGTGCTACATTAGTAGTTAGCTATTAAGGGTGTTGTTGATGTTATGTGCCATCAGGTCAGTTCCAACTCACAGCAACCCTATGTACAATAGAATGAAACACTGCCCAGTCCTGCACCATCCTCACAATCTTTGCTATGTTTGAACTCATTATTGCAGCCACTGTGTCGATCCATCTCATTGAGGGTCTTCCTCATTTTCATTGACCATCTGCTTTAGCAAGCATGATGTCCTTCTCCAGGGACTAGTCCCTCCTGATATCATGTCCAAAGTACGTGAAGTCTTGCCATCCTTACTTCTAAGAAGTATTCTGGCTGTATTTCTTCCAAGACAGATTTGTTCATTTTTCTGACAGGCCATGGCATATTCAATATTCTTTGCCAACACCACAATTCAAAGGCATCAACTCTTCGGTCTTCCTTATTCATTGTACAGCTTTCACATGCATATATGACGATTGAAAACACCATGGCTTGGGTCAGGCGCACCTTAGTCCTTAAAGTGACATCTTTGCTTTTTAACACTTTAAAAAGGTCTTTTGCAGCAGATTTGTCCAATGCAATACCTCACTTGATTTCTTGACTGCTGCTTCCATGGGCATTGATTGTAGACACAAGTAAAATGAAATCCTTGACAACTTCAATCTTTTTTCCATTTATTATGATGTTGCTTATTGGTCCAGTTGCGAGGATTTTTGTTTTCTTTATTTTGAGGTGTACTCCATACTGAAGGCTGTAGTCATTGATCTTCATCAGTAAGTGCTTCAGGTAAACACTTTCAGCAAGCAAGGTTGTGTCATCTGCATATCACAGGTTGTTAATGAGTCTTCTTCCAATCCTGATGCCCCATTCTTCTTCATATAGTCCAGCTTCTCGATTTGTTCAGCATACAGATTGAATAAGTATGGTGAAAGGTTACCCTGACACACACCTTTTCTGATTTTAAATCACTCAGCATTCCCTTGTTCTGTTCAAATGACTGCCTCTTAGTCTTGTATAGTTTCTGCATGTGCACAGTTGTGTCCTGGAATTTCCATTCTGTGCAATGTTATCCATAATTTATTATGATCCACAGATCCACACAGTTGAATGCCTTTGCACAGTCAATAAAACACCAATAAGCATGTTTTTGGTATTCTCTACTTTCAGCCATGATCCATCTGACATAAGCAATGATATCCCTGGTTCCATGTCCTCTTCTGAATCTGGCTTGAATTTCTGGGAGTTCCCTGTTGATATACTGCTGCATCCGCTTTTGAATGATCTTCAGCAAAATTTTACTTGTGTGTGATGTTAATGATATTGTTTGATAGTTTCCGCATTCTATTGGATCACCTTTCTTTGGAATGGGCACAAATATGGATCTCTTCCAGTCGGTTGGCTAGGTGGTTGTCTTCCAGATTTCTTGGCATAAACGAGTGAGTGCTTCCATTACTGCATCCATTTGTTGAAACTTCTCAAATGGTATTCCAGCAATTCCTGGAGCCTTGTTTTTTGCCAACACCTTCAGTGAAGCTTGGACTTCTTCCTTCAAAACCATCGATTCTTGACCGGATGCTACGTCCTGAAATAGTTGAATGTCCACCGGTTCTTTTTGGTACAGTGACTGTGTATTTCTTCCATCTTCTTCTGATACTTCCTGAGTTGTTTAATATTCTCCCCATAGAATCCTTCAATATTGTAGCTCAAGGCTTGAATTTTTCCTCAGTTCTTTCAGCTTGAGAAATGATGAGCATGTTCTTCCTTATTGGTTTTCTAACTCCAGGTCTTTGCACATTTCATTATATTGTTTTACTTTGTCTTCTTGACATGCGCTTTGAAATATTTTATTCAGCTGTTTTACTTCACCATTTCTTCCTTCCTCTTTAGCTACCCTACGTTCAAGAGGAAGTTCAGAGTATCTTCTGACATCCATTTTGGTCTTTTATTTCTTTCCTGTCTTTTTAATGACCTCCTGTGTTCTTCATATATGATGTCCTTGATGTCATTCCACAACTGATCTGGTCTTCAATCATTAGTGTTCAACACATCAAATCTTGTCTTGAGATGGTCTCTAAATTCAGATGGAATATACTGAAAGTCATACTTTGTCTCTAATGAGCTTGTTCTAATTTTCTTCAGTTTCAACTTGAACTTGCATACCAGCAATTGATGGTCTGTTCCATAGTTGGTCCTTGCCCTCGTTCTGTCTGATGATGTTGAGCTTTTCCATCTTCTGTTTCCAGAGATGTAGTAGATTTGATTCCTGTGTATTCCATCTGATGAGGTCCATGTGTATAGTTACCGTTTATGTTGATGAAAAAAGATATTTGCAATGAAGAAGTCGTTGGTCTTACAAAATTCTATCATGCAGTCACCAACGTAGTTTCTATCACCAAGGCCATATTTCCAACAAATTTTCCTTCTTCGTTTCCAACTTTAGGGTTCCAATCACCAGTAATTATCCATGCAACTTGATTTCAGACTGCAGAAGTTGGTAAAAATCTTTAATTTCTTCATTTTGGCCTTAGTGTTTGGTGTGTAAATTTGAATAATAGCTGTATTAACTGGTCTTTCTTGTAGGCTTATGGATATTATTCTATCACTGATGGTGTTGTACTTCATGATAGATCTTGAGATGTTCTTTTTAACAATGAATGCAATGCCCATTCCTCTTCAGTTCGTCATTCCCGGCATAATATATCATACGGTTGTCTTATTCAAAATGGCCAGTATCAGTCCATTTCAGCTCACTAATGCCTAGGATGTCAATGTTTATGCTTTCCATTTCATTTTTGACTACTTCCATTTTCTTCTAGATTCATACTTCTTACATTCCATGTTCCCATTATTAATGGATGTTGGCAGCAGTTTCTTCTCATTTTGAGTCTTGCCACATCAACAAATGAAGGTCGCAAAAGGTTGACTCCATCTACGTCTTTAAGGTTGACTCTACTTTTAGGCAGCAGCTCTTCCCCAATCGTATTTTGAGTGCCATCCAACCCGAGGGGCTTATCTTCTGGCACTATATCAGACAATGTTCCACTGCTATTCATAAGGTTTTCACTGGCTAATTTTTTCAGAAGTAGACCACCAGGTCCTTCTTCCTAGCCTGTTTTAGTCTAGAAGCTCAGCTGAAATCGGTCCACCTTTGGTGACCCTGCTTGTATTTGAAATACCAGTAGCATAGCTTCCAGCGTCACAGCAACAGGCAAGTCATCACAGTGTGAAAAACTGACAGGTGCATAGGGAGCTATTAAGGATACAGGAAAGTAATGACCTTTTGCTAAGAGGATTCTCAAAGTTGGGAAATCATATCTCCTCTTTGTTTGAAGAAAATATTTGCTACTACCTCTAGTGCTATGTACTCTGATGATTCCACATTGCCCACTGGTTGAGACAACTGATGTTTCTGTCATGTTGTAATGAATATTCCAACACTGTTTTAGAATAAAACAAGTTTATTAAGAATTTTAGAAGCAGTCTGGACTGGGAACAATGTGGCTTATGAGGATGAAACCATGAGTCTAAGTCCTAATAATTTCACAAATCCTTTTGTAGGGTTTAGACAAATAACAAGGCTTATGCTATTTTGATTGGTAATTAATGAGGTTAGGGGACTAATAATGAATTACAGAAGTTAATTATAGAATTTACAGAGATTACAGATTATAGTCACAGGATGACATGTCATAAAACTTTATATTTAATGAGGAGTATCTCTAAGGGAGGTTAGGGACCAGATTTATGATGGATATTTGGTGTCAGAATTCTTCTCAAAATTGCTTGCTTAGATACTTGGGGAATTTCAGATAAATCTAACTTTAAGGCCCTTTCAAAACATTGTTATCACATCTTTGTCATAAAGCAATATTTTCTGGACCCATTGTACACAAAATGCACCTATGTCAATATTCTTTTTTCAGTGTGCATAGGTTTTACATCTTGACCATGGCCCAGAGAAAACATTCTCCTATGTTTCCATGATAGTTAAGCATTTAAAAGAGTTTAATGATAGGGATTGTAAGCACTCTGGGTTGACTCGGTTAATTAAATAGGGAAGCCTGGGTAGGCAGATAAAAAGACCTGCTTAATTTAGCAAAAACTGAGTTTAATTCAATCATCTACTCCTGATCAAAAAGGCTTTATGAACTTCTCCTTTACAATTCCTTTCTTTAGATCAGGGATTTTAATGAACATCCTCTGATCAATTAAAGAAATATTTCTTCTGCTTGGACTTGGTTTCAAATCGCCATTGGCTAGGCTGCCTGAATCAGCAAACGTTTAAGACTCTAGACAAAATGTAGTAGAAGTAGCTGAGCACCACTAAGTGTTATGTTTTCTTCTTACCATAGAGGAGTTCTCATCTTCAGGGTGAGCTGGTCTCATGTCACCCACAGAGGAGTAACTCATCTTCTGCAGGATATTTTTGGTCATTAGGTAGTTTGGGTTTTCTTCACCATGATATAACAGTCATTTTTGAGATGTAATGGGAGGGAAGCTAGTTTTGAAAACCTCTTGACCATTTTAAATGAGAAACTAAATCCTGTGCTCCTCCAATTTATAAGAAATGCTAATAACCTCTGCATACATTAACTTATGTGTGGGCATCAGGTTGCTTCTCCGGGTCAAGGCATTAGTGGTTTCTCTTTTTTTCACACAACACTTAATAGTGCCAATTACAATAACTATTAACATCAAAACCATGATACCAGAGAACAGAAATGACCTAACCCAGACACTCACTCTGTTAGGTAGGCAGTTAAATATATGAGAAAAGGAAAAACATAATCTGATTTATTTGGGAATGTGTAACCAAGTGGCCTTTTGCATATTTTTTTCAATATCGTATTTTACTTCTCCTGAAGTGTTAATCGATGTGCAACATGAGGTGTATCCAATTGCACAGATGCCATTTTGCTGGGCAAGAAGGTAGTCTAAAGTGATTCTACTGTCAATCATTACTTTTGATAGCGAGTTTAGTGACATTTTGGGCAGCCAAGACACTAGCAACATCATCAGCTCTTTGCTTCATGGTGTCAGAGAGGTTTCTAATGGTGTGTTCTAAATCAGCGACTCTTCACCAGGGTATAAAGGACCTCACAAAGGAGAATCACTCTCTTGGATTATGTTTAATGGGATTAAATCCATAGCTTAAACTTTTCTTAGTTTTTTCCTCTCTAATAAATTTAAACCTATTTTTTTGGTCCAATGAGTGCTTTCATTATGTGTATGGATATCTAAAGGGATTTCAGTGTGATTGAGGGTGCATTGACCTACTCCATTCTAACTATCTATGTAAGGCAGGGCCTAAATGTAAGAGTCAGAACTGATATAAGGGTTTTTTGGGGTTTTTTGTTTTTTTTGGTAGGGTATCTTTGTCTTACACTTAAGAAAGTATACCCAAAAGGAGAGAAAAGCATTTTCTTTCCAGTGTAATTATGAGGAAATGGGAAGGATAGTTTGGCTTGTTTAAGCCAGGTTTTGGTTAAAGAATTGTTACAAATGGATAATTGTCCCAATTTAACACATTTAAAAGTTTTTTTTTGTTTTTTTGCAGGGGTGGGGAAAGACAGTTTAAATCAGTCCTGGCTGAGTAAATGGGTCATGAAGCTTCTAAACCTGTGTGGTCAGGCTTGGAAATCATTAAAAGTACAGTTCATATATAAGATATCTCTTATCCAGGTGCAGTTTTCCATAGCTTTATCTTCAGTCTGGGTTAAATTGAAACAGGTAGCCATGACTCCTATGTCAGGAAGGTGTCACAGTCTTACCTGAATTGTCTTTTTGAAAGTAATAGTATTTTGTTCATTTGTTTTTAATTACTACACGAGGCACATGGGGATAATTAACTTTGGGGGCTGCCACTGGGTCTCTTAGTGGACTATTTGCAGTTACAATGATCAAATTTAAGTGAAAGAGTCTCAAGGTAATAACTAAGACTTCATGCTAAAGCTGGGATCTACTTAAATATTGAGTTTTAACTTTATTGTTGCTTCTTCATTCCAAATAAACATGTAGTAAGCAGAAGTCAAGGGAGTGGTGGTTCAGAGGTGAAATTTTTTCCTTCTGTCTCAGTTATCTCTTGCTGCTATAACAGAAATGCTACAAGTGGATGGCTTTAACAAACAGAACTTTATTTTCTTACAGTTTAGGAGGCTAGAAGTCCTAATTCAGGTTGCCAGCTCTAAGGGAAATATTTCTGTCTCTGTCAGCTCTGGGGGAAGGTCTTTGTCCCTTTTGAACTTCTGGTCCTGGGTGAGCTTCATGTGGTTTGGCATCTCTCTTCCCCATTCTGCTTCATGCTTGCTTGTTCGATCGGTTTTATATTTCAAAAGAGATTTACTTAAAATACACCTTATATTAATACTGTCTCATTAACATAACAAAGAAAACCCATTCCCAAATGGGATTATAACCACAGGTATAGGGGTTAGAATTTATAACATATATTTTTTGGGGACACAATTCAATCCATAACATTCCACCCTTTGGCTTCCAAAATTCATATCCTTACCACATGAAAACACAGTCACCCCATCACATAATCCCAAGAGGCTTAAATCAACTCCAAGTCCAAAATATCATCTTCTGAATAATCTAAATCAAATATGGGTAAAGACTTTAGGAGTATTACATTCTGGTACAAAATTCCTCTTCTCTGAACTTGTGAAATCTAGAATACAAGTTATCTGCTTCTAAAGTACAATGGTGGAACAGGCACAAGGTAGACATTTCCATTACGAATGGGAGAAATTAGAGGGAAAGAAGGGGTAACCGGCCCCAAGCAAGTAAAAAACCCAGCAGAACAAATTACTTTAGTGCTCAAGGCTTGAAAATAATTTTCTGTTCTCCTGGATAATCTGGGTAATGTCCCCTCCCTACAGATTCTGGGTGTTGGCCACAGTCTCTGAATTCTAGGTGGAGCCCATTGGGATTCAGCCCCACCTTCCAGGCCCATTGGGACAGCAAATCTTCTCCATCGACTTTGGTAGGCCCATTCTCCTAGTCCATCTGAGTGGCAACCCCACACCCTCAGCCTCAGCAGGCTCTGTTCTACTGCCCCTTGTGCATGGCAGCACAATCCTCTTAGCTTCGGACTGCAGTCCCATACTCTTGGCCTTTGGGCACAGCAGCCCCACGCTTCAGAAAGAGTTGGTGAAGATCTGACTCTTTGAAACCTAGGAGGCTGTGATTTCACCCTCTGAAATCATGCTTCCTTTGCTCCTTCCAACAGCTCTGCTGATCTCTGAGTTTCTCCAGGGGTGGTCTCTTTTTTTCCCCCTTGGAGAACAATGGACGTAGCTCCTTTGACCTGTTTCCTGCCTATAGAATTCCAAAAGGCAGACAGCTTTCCTTCCTTTTGTAGTTTTCTGCTGTGTTACTTGGTTAGATCCATCAGTCACAGGTTTAATCTCTTTAACAAAAGATTGTGTAGCCAAGTCCTTGTTGAAAATTCTAGAACACGTGTCCTAAGTTTGTACAATAGAATTTTCCAAATCCTTGAGTATTGTTTTCACTTTGCACAGTTTATTTTTAAGCTTGTCTCTTTCCTCTCGCATTTAGTAAAATCAGCAAAGAGAAACCATGGGGTCCCTTTAAGATCTTGCTTAGAAATCTCCTCAGCCAAATATTCAAGTTCATCACTTACAAGTTTTACCTTCCATCAAGCATTTGAACATAATTCAGACAACTTCTTTGCCACTACATAAAAAGCATCATCCTTTTTCCATTGTCCAATCACATATTCATCATTTCCTTTTAAAACCTCACCAGAAGCACATTTAATATCCACATTTCTAGCAACATTCTGCTGATAGCACCATATGTATTATCTAAGACAATAGAGACTTTGTCTATGGCTCTCTTCACTTCCTTCTGAGCTGTCACCAGAATTGCCTTTGATGTCCATAATTCTAGCAACAGTCTCAAAGGCAATATAGACTTTTACTATTAGGCACCTTAAAACTCCTCCAGCATCTACCCATTACCCAATTTCAAAACCACTTCCACATTTTAGGTTATTTGTTAGAGCAGCACCCCACTTCTGGTACCAAATTCTTAGTTAACAGTGCTGCTATAACAGAAATAGCACAGGTGGGTGGCTTTAACAAACAGAAATTTATTTTCTCACAGTTTAGGGGGCTAGGAGTCCTAATTCAGGGTACCAGCTCTAGGGGAAGGCTTTCTTTTTTTGTTGGCTCTGGGGGAACGTCCTTGTCTCTTTTGAGATTCTGGTCCTCTACAAACTTCTTGTTACTTGACATCTGTCTTCCCCATCTCTGCTTCATGCTTGCTTGTTTAATCTGTTTTATATTTCAAAAGAGATTTACTTAAAATACACCTTACACTAATACTGTCTCATTAACATAACAAGGAAAACTTATTCCCAAATGGGATTATAACCACAGGTATAGGGGCTAGGATTTACACAACATATTTTGGGGGGACACAATTCAATCTACAACACCTTCCATGTGGGAGACCTAGGTTCAATTCCTGGCCAATGCACCTCAAGCATGGCCATCACCTATCTCTCAGTGGAGGCTTGCATGTTGCTATGATACTGAACAGATTTTTGCAAAACTTCCAGAGTAAGACAAACAAGGAAGAAAGACCTGGTGATCTACTTCTGATAATCAGCCAGCGAAAATTTTATAAAACACAACAGTCCAATCTCATTCTGCTTAGGTTTGCTGTGAGTTGGGGCCAACTTGATGGCAGCTAAAAACAACAACTACAACAACAGACAGAAGTCTAAGATGACCTCCAATATTCTCACACCATGGTGTACATGTCTTGAATAACGCCCTCCCATGAGTGTGGACACGACCAGAAAATATGATGGGTTATCACTCCTGTGATTAGCTTACTAGAAATTGACTTCAATTTAATCAAAAGGGAGATTATTCTGAGTGGGCCTGACCTAACAGAGTCAGCTCTTTGAAAGAAGGTGAAGCCTCATAGAGAAGTGCTCCCACTTGCTTCAAGGATGAAACAACTACCATGTTGTGTGAGGAGAGTACCATGTGACAAGGAACAGAAGGTGGCCACTAGGAGCTGAGAGAATCTCTGGTAGACAACTAGCAAAAAACCGGGAACTTCAGTCACACAACTGCAAAGAAATAAATTCCGGCAATATTATGAATAAAGGTATTGAATAGTCACCTTTGGTGTGAATATTATGATTAATGTATAGTATTCATTCTAAGTCTAGATCCAGTTCAAAAACTTCCTACTCCTCAAAGCCACTATTAATCCTTTCAGTTTAAATAGTATCTCCTCATTTTAAAACACTAAAGAAATTATCTGCCCTTTTCTTACAAAAAGAAAAGGGCAAACGGCTAAATTAAATTTGATTTCAAATGCTGATTCCTCTATCTTGTTAACTTATTCAGTGTGCTAACCTCTCTGAATCTTCCTTATAGTGTCGTGGGAGGATGAAGTGAGGTAATACATGTGTAGTGTTAGAGCCATATCCACCAGAGTAAGTGTTCAATAAATGTTAGTTCTTATTATCACCCCAAAGTGAATTTAAATGCTTGGCAATAGAGACAGTATCGTCTATTTCTTCTGTTTACACCACATCACTTAGAAAATTGTCGAACTTAAATAGTACTCAGAATGAAGAATATGATGAATAAGTGTAAGTATATTAGTTTCCTATTGATGCTATAACAAATTACCACAAAATTAGTGACTTAAAACAACACAAATTTATTATCTTACAGTTCTAGGAGTCAGAAGTCTGAAATGGGTCTCACTGGGCTACTGTCAAGGTGTCAGCAAGACTGTGTTCTTTCCAAATACTTTAGGAGAAAATAATTTTTCATGCCTTTTTTTCCCCACCTTCTACTGACTGTTCATATTCCTTGGTTTTTGGCTCCTTCCATCTTCAAGGTAGCAATGGCCAAATATATGTTTGTCATATCGCGTTACTCTCACACTAACTCTTCTGTTTCCCTCTTCCACATTTAAATGATTACATTGGGCCCATGGCATAATCCAGATGGTATCCTTATTTAAAACTTAGTTTATTAGCAATCTAATTCCATCTGCAATCTTAATTCTGCCTTCACATGTAACAGTGTACTCACAAGTGCTGGAGATTAGGGTTTGGACACCTTTGGGGGTCACTATTCTACCTCCCACATTAAGTAATTACTTTCTAATGAGGTATTGTTGTGGGGGGGTCATTGGAAGCAGAAAAAAGATGGGGAAGGCCACCCCTGAATGTGGGAATGTCTGAGGCTTGTTTTGGAAAAGGCGGGTTGTATAATAGAGCGGGCTAGAGAGGGAAGTGGTCAGAGATGATGCTGGTGGAACATGTAGTGGCCAGAGCATATGCAAGTGGTAGGGAAACATCAGCTGTTTTTGTGGAATAATCAGATCCATGAAATAAACACATTGCCAAGACTGTGGAAAAACCATAAAAGAGAGGGTTTGAGGCGTGGACATGAGGAGTGGACATGCAAGCAGGGAGTATTGAAATAATCTCACTATAAAAGATGATGAGACTGTGCCTCAGGATAATAATAGTGGGAAAAGAGACAATATAAAGAATTCAAAAGCCTTCTCATTGAAGATTCTATTGACGCTGGTGTTTGAATGCACCAGTGAATTATTTTTAGGTGAATGATTTTTGCCACTGCTTGACAGTTTCTCTCTCCAGTATTTTTACTCCCTCTATACATGAGCTACCAAGCAGCATGACATAGATTCCTAGGAAAAGTAAGTAAAGCTAGGAGCTGAGGAGTTGGAAGGCTGGGATACTGTGCAGGAAGGAATCAAGCAGACAGTTGTAGTAATCATGGCTGCTATCAGCTTCCACTATATCACACCTACCAAATCTTCCACAAGAGACAACTGTCCACTCATTTCTTGAATTAAATCTTAGAAGTGACACACCCATCATTTTTAAAAAAATTTAGTTTGTTGTAGTTGTTGAGAATATATACAGCAAAATATATACCAATTCAACAGTTTCTACATGAATAATTCAGTGACATTGATTTCATTCTTCCAAATTGTGCAACCATTCTCCCCCTCCTTCTCTGAGTTGTCCCTCCCCCATTAACATAAACTAATTGGCCCCTAAGTTTCCTGTCTAATCTTTCCAGTTGCTGTTGTCATGTTGATCCCGTATAGATAGTTCTTAAAAGAACATAACGCTCAAGGCAGACATTTTTTACTAGTTAAGCTAAATTATTGCTTGGTTTTAAGAAGACTTCAGGGGATATTTTTGGTTTAATTTTAAAAATTATCACAGGGCAAGAGTTTCAGGGGTTAATCCAGTCTCCATGGCTCCAGAAAGTCTGAAGTCCATGAGAATTTTAAATTCTGTTCTGCATTTTACCCCTTTTGATCAAGATTTCTCCATGGAATCTGATCAAAATGTTCAGTTGTGGTAGCCAAGCACCATCTAGTTCTTCTGGTCTCATCGTAAAGGAGGCAGTTGTTCATGGAGGCAATCAGCCACACATTCCATATCTTCCTCCTATTCCTGAGTCTCCTTCTTCATTTGTTGTTCCAGGAAAATAAAGACCATTTGTCTTGTTTTGGATGGCTGCTTGCAAGCTTTTAAGACCCAGGCACTATGCAATGAACTAAGATGTAGAACAAAAGCACTAAACACTTTATTAGGCCAATTAACTGAGATGCCCCACGAAACCATGGCCCTAAACATCCAAACCAGGGAACCAAATACCGTGTGGTGTTTGCTTGCACATAAGCAGCCTCAGTAACTACTCATTTGCTGCTATTGTTGTAAACATATCTATCACACACTTTTTTTGCCAAGTCAACTTTTTACAGGTGTACAACTTATTGACAAGCAATTACAATAATCAGTTGTGCAACCCTATCCTTAATCAATGTGATATTTCTATCACTACCTCTTTCTCCCCCACCTCAGTAACCACTAATAAACTTTGTTGTCTATATGTTTGCCTAGTTCTTGTTTTTTTAATATAAGTGAGGCCGTACAATATTTGTCCTTTTGTGATTAACTTATTTCACTCAGCACAATGTCTTCAATCCATATTGTACCATGTATCCAGACTTTGTTTTTTTCTACTGGCTGACAAGTATTCCATTGTATGTATGTACCACATTTTGTTTATCCATTCATCTGTTGATGGGCATTTATGTTGTTTCTACCTTTTGGCTATTGTGAACAGTGCTGCAATGAACATTGGTGTACAAGTCTCTGTTTGAGTCTCTGCTTTCAAGTTTTTTGAGTATACACCTAAGAGTAGAATTGCTGAGCCATATTTTTTTGAGGAACTGCTACGCTATTTTCCACAATGGCTGTACCATTTTACAATCCCACAAATAATGAATAAGCAAGGCTTCCAACTTCCCCACATCCTTACCAACATTTGTAATTTTCTATTTTTTTTTTAATCTTAGCCATTCTAGTGGGAATGAAATTTAATCTCATTGTGGTTTTGATTTGTATCTCTCTAATGGCTAATGAATTTGAGCATCTTCTCATTTGTTTGGTGGCCATTTGAATGTCTTTTTTGGTGAAATGTCTATTCAAGTCCTTTGCTCACTTTATGATTGAGTTACTTGTCTTTTTGTTGTTAAGTGGTTGAAGTTTTATATATGTTCTGCTCATTAGATTCTTATTGGAGATATGGTTTCTGATGATATTCTCCCAGTCAGTAGCTTGTTTTTTCATTTTTTGTATTTTTGGTAAAGTCTTTTGATGAACAAAAATTTGTAATATTTATGAAATTTTATGAGTTTTTAATTCATTCTATGAAGCAAACATAACTCTGAAACCAAAATCAGACGAAGATACCACAAGAAAACTACAGGCCAACATCTCTTATGAGTATAAACGCAAAAATCTTCGACAAAATACTACTGAACAGAATCCAGCAGAATATTAAAAGAGTTATATACCATGACAAAGTGGGATTTATTCCAGGAACGCAGGGATGGTTCAACATTAGAAAATCAATCAATGTAATACACCACATCAGTAGAACAAAGGAAAGAACTTCATGATCATCTCTATGGATGCAGAAAAAGCATTTGATAAAATCCAACACCCTTTCTTGACGAAAACCCTGAAGAAGTTTGGAATAGAAGGGAAATTCATCAATATGATTCAGCGCATATATGAAAAGGAGAAATGCCCTGTTATACTTAATGGAGAAAGACTGAGAGCTTTCTTCTGAAATTGAGAACAAGACAAAGTTGCCCACTCTCACTACTTCCATTCAATATTGTATTATTTGTATTAGAAGTCATAGCCAGAGCAACAAAACAAGAAAAATAAATAAAAGTTTTCCATACTGGAAAAGAAGAAGTAATATTATCTCTGTGGATGATATAATCCTACATATAGAACATCCCAAAGAATACACAAGAAAACTTCTAGAGCTAAAAGAGGAATTTAGTGAAGTTGCAGGGTACAAGGTCAACAAACAAAAATCACTTGTGTTTCTGTATACCAACAATGAGAAATCTGAAATGGAAATTAGGGAAACAATTCCATTTACAATACCATCTAAGAGAATAAAATACCTAGGAATAAATCTAACCAGGGACATGAAGGACTTATACAATGAAAATTATAAAATACTGCTGAAAGAGATTAAAGAATTAAATAAATGGAAAGATATTCCCTGTTCTTAGATTGGAAGACTTAGTATCACGAAGATGTCAATACTACCCAAAGTAAGTGATCTATAGATTCCACACAATCTCAGTCAAAATTTCAACAGCCTTCTTTACAGAAATGGAAAAACCAATCCTCAACTTTATGTGGAATGGCAAGAGGCCTCGAATAGCTAAAGCAATGTTGAAAGAGAAGAACAAAGTAAGAGGATTCACACTTCCTGATTTTAAAACATACTCAACGAGATAGATGGACACAGTGGCTGCAACAATAGGCTCAAGCATAACAATGATTGTGAGGATGGTGCAAGTCTGGGCAGTGTTTCGTTCTGTTGTACGTAGGGTCGCTATAAGTAGGAACCGACTCGATGACACCAAAAAGCAACACAGCTACAGTAATCAAAACAGTAATCAAAATCGGCCTAGTACTGGTATAAAAATAGACACATAGACTAATGGAATAGAATTGAGAGTCTAGAAATAAACCCACACATCTATGGTCAGTCAACTGATTTTGACAAGGGTGCTAAGTCTATTCAGTGGGGAAAGAAGAGTCTCTTCAGTAAACAGTGTTGGGAAAACTGGATTTCCACATGCAGAAAAGTGAAACAAGATCCATGTCTCACACCATACACAAAAGTAAGTACAAAGTGTGCCAACTAAATGTGCAAACTAAAACCATAAAATTCTTAGAAGAAAACGGAGGGACCAATGCTGTTGGACCTAGCTTTTAACAATGGATTATCTAATATAATAACAAAAGCACAAACAGCAAAAGACAAAATAAATCAATGGAATACCTGTGTTTTACCGCATCAGAATATTTTGCCAAATGCCCATTGCTATATGCCACTGTTAAATTAAAAAAAAAAAAAAACTTAGTTTTATAAGGGCAAGAACTTTGAATGAAGATCTTAGACATAACACTAATGTCCACACAAGTCATATATTTTCTTACAAATTTAATGATTCAAGAAAAGTCCCTCATCATTACCCGAACCCATCTCCCCCCTCACTCACACACAATTTATTGCTGTGATCCTTCATTCTGGTCAGTCAGCTAGCAGAGAGAGAATTTCATCAATGACTTCCATTTCCAAGGTTCTTTCATACAAACTCTAAAGCCTTGATCAGGCCTCTTTGCATACTAAGCTTTTGTTGCAGTCAGCTGGTCCATCAATTGAATATTTTTGGTCTTGAAGCCTTCCTTGATGCAACTGAATTATAAGTACTGCAAAGATCTCCTTTGTTGCAGTGCCTGCTTTAGTTTCTGCACTAATGTCAGGAAGATAGTCAAGTTTGGTTCTCAAAAACTATATTAACTTCATGGTGCCCATGGATAGGGAGTAGGACACCCCTGGGAGGGCACAGTTCAGAGTTTTTCTATCACTGTAATAACTCACATCTCATAACAAGTAACTGTAGAGTTATCAGAGAAGATGAAGGAGTGAGAAATCATAGCTTTCCACCCTTCAGAGACGTTGATTTCGGTCCTTCTCTCCCCCTGACATATTTTGGACATTTTATAGTCTCTAGACCCCAATTTGGAGCCCTGTTGGTGCGGTGGTTAAGAGCTGGCTGCTAACCAAAGGTTGGCAGTTTGAATCCACCAGCTGCTCCTTGGAAACCCTTTGAGGCAGTTTCACTCTGTCCTATCGGGTTGCTATGAGTCAGAATCGACTTGACGGCAATGGACTTGGGCTTTGCTTAGCCCTCCAATTGGTTTTAACTAGCATCTTGGTTCCTGAGAGTCTGGATCCTAAACATATTTCTTCAACTATATGTCTTCTTACAACATCCAGAATTCTTGTATCAATGTAAATCCCACATGACTTATGGAATAGAATATTTCTCTATACTGTGATTACCAATGATGCTATTAAAACAATCCCTCCAAGGGTAAGCTTCCAGAGATTTTTCTGGGGTTGATGAAAAATGCAGGATAATAGAGGTAATTTACTTGTAGTGAAGGTCCTACATAAACACTCATCTGTCAGTTTGTCATATGGTGGTGACTTACATGTCGATATAATGCTGAACTCTATGCCACTGGTATTTCCAGTACCAGCAGGGTCACACATTGTGGGCAGGCTTCAGTGAAGTTTGCAGACTAAGACTAAGAAGAAAGGTCTGACAATCTATTTCTGAAAATTAGCCAGTGAAAACCTTATGGATCACAACAGAAAATTGTCTGATATAGGGCTGGAAGATAAGCTCCCTAGGTTGAAAGGTACAGTGGCTGCAACAATGTATTCTAGCATACCAAGGATCGTGAAGATGGCACAGATCCGGACGACATTTCATTCGGTTGTATATGGGTTGTCACGAGTTGGAGTCCATTTAATGGCAAGTAACAGCAACAACGAGAGTCCTGCACAGCAACTGAAACACAGCAGATCTTCATTCCATGTCTGTCTCCTTCCTCTTGTGTTTATCATCCATTGTTCCATCAGCTAGATCAGGCTGTCAATTACCATGAGAAAAAATAACATTCCAATAAATCTTTGAATAAAACATCCATTCCCCATTTTTCCTGTTCTTTGACTGATCCATTAGTATGGATTCACTTTTTCTTCTCTTCTTACCTAACCTAGCACTCTGACCCAGTAATACTAAACACAGTCTAGTGAACGCAAGATGAGAAATTCTCCCAGTTGACCACCCAAACCAGCCCCTGATGTAGCTACTTTTGTGTGCCATTTTTTTTTCAATTTGTTTTTTGTTATACATTTTTTTTATTATTGTACTTTAGATGAAAGTTTACAGAACAAACTAGTTTCTCATTACACAGTTAGTACACATATTGTTTTATGACATTGGTTAACAACCCCACGACATGTCAACACTCTCCCTTCCGGAACTTGGGTTCCTTATTACCAGCTTTCCTATCCCCTCCTGCCTTCTAGTCCTTGTCCCTGGGCTGTTGTACCCCTTTAGTCTCCTTTGTGTGCATTTTTCATATAAGAAATTGTCTCAGAGAGGGCAATTAACTAGTCACAGACACACAACCTCTAAGTGTTAAAGCCAGGAATTTATTTACAGGTGAAATAACTACTATTAAAATTGCTCTCCAAAACTTACCATTTTAATAACCACCATTTAAGGTGGCCCAAAGGACTCGCATGACACTCAGGAAAATCAAACACTGCCTTTGTCCTGAGCTGAGAGGAAGAAGGGTAATAGGTGGTACATGGACTGTATAAACTCTGGGTGGGTATAGGTTAAAGCTATTGATCAACGTCATAGACTAAGTCTCTTAGTTGCCTTTGTAAGGAGGGGAGAGCTATTTGCAATTCTTATTTTCAGGACAATAATTGTCCTGCCATAAGATGCTGCTGCCTGCCTGGCACTGATTTATAATGCCGAAGCTGCATGACTCTTATTACCTCTCTGCAAAGTGACGGGGGAGGGGCAGCAAAGTAGGGGAGCTGCCATGTGTCTACCTTTGAAGCTACTTCCACCAAGTTAGCCATGATTTATAGCCCCAAGTTCATGCTGGGATCTTGACAAACCATATGTTGTTAACAGCAAGGCGGGAGGGATGAAGAAGTTGGAATTCAACAAGGGGATGTGTGTGGACACCATTCCACCCAGAAAGCATGAACTACATACCTCAGAGGGGCTGCCTGGAATAGAGCCATTAGGGAAAAGCTCCAGACCATGCCTGGGCTGCCCAAATGCAAAGTCCAGTGAGAAAATTCCAAACCCAAGGCTACTGAGAGCTATGCAATTGGAAGGACAAGGGCATCAATTGATTCTATAACTGTGTAATTGCTGCAGTAAACATGTTTTATGCAACCATCTACAATCATTTCAGATTGTCATATTGTAGATGCACGTGTTATGTGTTACTTATTACGTACACCCTTGACCAGCTTTGCCTTTAGACCTGGCTTCCCCAGTTTAAAGGAACAAGCAAACAAAAACAAGAGTGTTTATCATACCTTGTAGCAGAGAAACAGAGCAAAGCAAATAGGGCAGTCCAGTATTTGAATCTTACTTTCTTAGCTCTGTGACTTTGGGCAAATTCCTTCAATTTCTGTGCCTCTATTTACCTGTAAAGCAGAGATTGTTGTAATGATTAGAAGAGAAAGTGAAAGGAAAAGAGCATTTTCCAACTACTGTGGGTGCTAGGAAGTATCTGATCCTTCTGTTGCTTCTCCTCTACCCTCCATACTGCCCAGTGATTGCAAGAGTGGACTCTTGATCAGGAGTACAAAGTAGACTTTTGATCAGGAGTAAAATGGCTGAACATGGAGCAGGTAGCAGGAGGAGTTATGGCCATTCCTACTCAAGAGGTGAGGTGGAGGAGGGAGTCTCTGTGCTCAGAAGCAGCAGAGATTTTCTCTGGAGTTAGCAAAAACAGATCCCAGAGTAAAAGGCAAATCTTCCTCAAGCATTGGGAAAGCCTGGGGCTTGACACTAATTCTTTTTGATGCTTGTTGTTATAGATTGAATTGTGTCCCTCAAAAACGTGTGTTGTAAATCCTAACCCCTATACCTGTGGTTATAATCCCCTTTGGAAATGGTTTTTCTTTGTTATGTTAATGAAGCAGTATTAGCGTAAGGTGTGTTAAGTCAATGAATTTTGAAATATAAAAGCAGATTAAGCAAGCAGGCAAGCATGCAAGAATGGAGGATAAGATAACCCTCCACATGATTGCCAAGGAACATAGGAACAGAAGCTGAAAAGAGACAAAGACTTCTCCCATAGCAGACAGCAAGAGAAAGCCTTCCCCTAGAGCAGGCATCCTGAATTTGGACTTCTAGCCTCCTTGACTGTCAGAAAATAATTTTTTGTTTGTTAAAGTCACCCACTTGTGGTATTTCTGTTATAGCAGCACTAGATAACTAAGACATTTGTCTTGGGGTGTTCTCAAACCAGTGTCCTGAAACAGAAGGAGCTCCTCAAAGAGCTTCCAAATGTGGTCATACTACTGACATTCTGCTCCAGGAGTTTGTTTTCTGTGGTGAGTGAAGGCAAGGAGAAGTGACTCACTAATAAAGGAGCCTTATCTTTCTGTGCCATCACCGGTCTGTCAGTTTATCATACTGTGGTGGCTTTCATACTGATATGATACTGGAAGCTATGTCACTGGTTATTTCACATACGGGTTTCAGTGGAGCTTTCTGACTAAGGAAAAAGGCCTGATGATCTACTTCCAAAAATTAGCCAGTGAAAACCCTATGGATCAGGACAGAAGATTCTCCAATACAGTGCTAGAAGATGACTGCCCCCCCCCAGGTTAGAAGCCACTCAGAATACATAGTGGCCACAGCAATGGATTTGAGTATACCAATGATGGTGAAGATAACACAGGACCAGGCAACATTCTGTTCTGTTGTACGTGGGGTCACCACAAGTCATAGCCAACTCAAAGGCAACTAATGACAAAAACCTTCCTGTGAATGTTGGAGGGAATAGGGTGGGGGATGGGAACATAGGCTGCAAATGCAGTGAAAATTAAATGCACATTTGAATTTCAGCCCTGGTACTCTAGTCAAATTCTTTAACATTAATAATACTCATGTTTCTCATCCATAAAATGGGGACATCATACCTACCTCCTAGATGAATGTTTTAACAAGTTGATACATGCACTGGGGCTGACACTCAAAAACAAACCCATTACCGTTGAGTCAATTCCGACTCATAGAGACCCTATAGGACAGAGTAGAACTGCCCCACAGGGTTACCAAAGAGTGGCTGGTGGATTCAAACTGCCGACCTTTTGGTTAGCAGCCAAACACTTAACCTCTGCACCATCAGGGCTCCAGGAGCCGACGCTACTAGGCATAAAATAAATGGCAATTAGGTCTTCTGATAGGATTTTCCCTTCCCTGGTTAAAAGTGGGAGATCAGTAGGGTGTATGATTTGCTTTCACAGAAGCTTAAGGGAGTGCAAACATAATCAATGTAAAGGAAGTTGCATTTTCTCCATCCTGTAGCACTGTGGGTGAAGCCCCACCACTGGACTCTGAAATCACTTCTGGCATTGGCTGGCTGGCTGAGTGGTGGTTCTCTTGCTTGTGATTTTCCCCTTTGTTATTTAACACAAAGAAAACAAGTCTCCTGCCCTTCTACTACCATGGTGTCCTGGGGTTGACAGATCTGCATATATCAACACAACAAAAAGAGACTCAGAGAATGACAGAACTTACCTAGCAATAAAATGCCTGCAAGAGTCTGTAAGAGAAACCTCAGAGGATACTGGTACTGTTCATATTAGAAATTCACCAGGCTCACCACCTAGTATAATCTTTACATTTTCTAAATATCCTAGCACCTGGCCAAAGGCTCTAATCACCCCTGTTGAAGGAGAAACTTTGGCAGGAAGGGCATCAGAAAGGACAAAATTACCACCACAGTAAAGAAGGCTGCTCTGCTGTGGAGGAAAAGAGAACAGTATAAAAGGAAGAGGTTCATGGGCTTTCTCCCCCAGGGCTCTAAGAGACTCGAAAATGAAAGCTGGTGGAATTATCAAGTGAGGGAGACACAGACTATTGATCTAAAGAAGAGAATTAGGAATATAAAAAAAAGCACCCAATGAAGTCACATTAACAAAGGCAAGGGTATAAAACAATTAAAGCAAGGCTATTTTGGAAGTCCAAAGAGGAATGAAGGTAATGAAAGATAATGAATGTCTTTTATTGCACAGGGAAGGAGAATGAAAAAGAGAGTAGGGAGAAAAGGGGAAAGGGCTATGTAGACTCTTAAGACAGAACACCCTGCCTTATCCATCATGGTCGAGTGGGCTGGGGAAAGGGTTCCACATAAGGAGGAAACACGGTACCCACTGGCTACCCGTGTGACTCCGGTACAGTCATCTGCTCACAAAACGGGTTTGTTTCCTCATTTCAATATTGAAGATTTTTGAAATTATTCTATACATATTTGCTGGGAACTTACTTTGTTCCAGAAACTGTGTTAAGAGATGATAATAACATATAAATCATAAGAGTGTAACAAGGATTAAAAGACACAGCATTTGCTATACATTGACACAGGATAATTGTGAGTTAGTAAGTGTTTACTGTAGGCTTAGTATTGTTATCATTATTTTATATATATACACTAACTTTTTTTTACAGTAGCACCATGGAGTAAGTTATTATTTGGGCCCAATTTTACAGATGAGAAAGGAAGACGATAAGTACTTTGCCCAAGGTCATAAACCAGTTAATAGCAGACCTGGGATTTGAAACAAGGCATCTGGCTCCTGAGTCTGCACTCTTAAACAGCGTGCTATGCCACCTATGAGACGCCACAGAGGCAGTAACTTAGGCTCAGAATACTCAATAATGGCTTAATAAATCTTAACTATTATGTGTTTTGGAGCCCTGGTGGCACAGTGACTCAGGCTGGTAAACAAAAGATCTGCAGTTTGAATCCACCAGCTGCTCCTTGGAAACCCTATGGGGCAGTTCTTCTCTGTCCTACAGGATCCCTATGAGTTGGAAACGACTCCATGGCAATGGGCATTATATTTATTATTATCCATGCCTCCTTGGCACATAAAACACTTAGTGCATGATGGATCTTGTCACAACATAGCCTATCCCTGAATGCAAAGACAGAGCACTTTCTCTGAATGGGGTTACTGAGATGATGCAGAAAACCTGACTTCACTCTAAATACATAAAAGTCATTGAAAAACAATTATTAAAAAAATGCATCTGAGCTTGAAAGCAAGAAAAGGAAATGCCAAATTTCAGGCGAGAAGAAAACTCAAATCCATAATGATGATCAGAAGGTTAAACCTAGCTGTGCACAGGGATAAGAGGACCAGATATATATTAGAGTTTGATGCCTAGTAAAGATTGTCTCCTGTAAAGCCAAGAGCTGTAACAAAGTTCTAAAAGGCTGCAACCTGATCAGGACTACAGATTAGTGAAAGAAGACTCAAAAACCCCACCCATAGCTTGGGAACTCAGCAGGGAAATATGAACCTGCCTTGGGCCATAGCTAGGAAAGAGTCACCTACAAAAACTAGAAAAGTAACACTGTATGTATGTATGTACAGAGAGGGGATACATAAAGTTTGCATACTGCTAGGAGGAGAAATATACATAAAAATGGTCCCTGAGTTTACCAAACACATAGAGTCCCAACTCAGGCAACTGTGAAACCTTCCCAGTTATTTCTCCAAACCATGCAAGAGTGGCCCTTCTTTTCAAGTACAAATGAAACATTCTCAAAATTGATCATGCGCTAGACCATAAAAGCAATAAAAATAGAAATTCATTGCAAAAATTGTCATACCTTTAGAAACTACAAAATACACTTCCAGATTATTAATAGGTTAAATATGAACTAAAAATGGGAATTATGAAATATTTAAATGGATTAAAAATGAAAGCAAAACATGCACAACGAACTGAAATGATTCTCAAATGAAAATTTATATCTATTTTATTTATTTATATCTTAATTATATCTAAATGCATACATTAGAAAACAATAAATACTGAAAATTAATGGTTAAACCTACACCTTAGTAAATAAGAAAAAGAAAACAAAGTAAACCCAAAATATAAGAAATGATATGATAAACATCATAAAGATTATGAAATGGGAAAAAACCCACTAGAAATGAGCAATAAATCCAAATTCTGGACTTGAAAAGACTAGTAAAATATGAAAAACCCCAGCAAGGCTGAAAAAACCTGCAAGAGAGAGAAAGACAGCATTAACATTAGGAATGATAAGCCATAGCCATTAATACACTAAAAATGAAAAAATTAGAACCAACTTTATATCAGTAACTTAGAAAAGTTACTAAAGTAGAAAATTTTTAGAAAAAAATAAATTACTAAAATCAACTTAATAATTAATATTTAACATAAACAGACTGATAAAAATTAAATAAATTATTTCTTTCAACAACTGAGTACCAGTTTCCTTCTATGTGTCAGGTGACCAATAAGACCAGTGGTTATCAAAGGAGATGAAAATCCTTGATGTGGTGATGCTTATATTCTATTAGATATAAAAGGCATAAGGAAACAAGTAAAATAAATTTCAGATATTGGTAAGTGCTTATTAAAAAAATAAATCAAAATAAGGGATTAGAAAATGACCAGTGGTAGTACCAGGGTAATTCAGATATAATGGTGGGGAAGAAATTTATGAGAAAGTATCATTTCAGTAGAGAACTGAAAGAGTGAGCCATGCAGATAACTAGAAAAACACCAGGCAAAGAAGAGAGCACAATTATAGGTATACAAATTAGCTTGAGGAATTTGATGACACTGTGATTAGAAGTTAATGAGCAGGTATGAGTATGTCAGGAGATGAGATCAGGTCAGTAAGGTCAGCACGGGTCAGAGCATAGAACTTGTGTTTATTTTAAGGGTGGGAGGAAGACATTGACGGGCTTTAAAGAGCTCTGTGATATGATCTGATATCTGCTTTATCAAGTTCTCTTTGGCTGTTATGTAGAAAATAAATTGTAGGATGGCAAAAGTGGACGAAGTTTGGCCAAGTGGATTTTTTTTTTTTTTTTTGCAATAATCTAGGTAAGAGATAATGGTGACTGAGACTGGGGTAGCATTGGAAAAAATTGTTTTGAAAATTATGGACCACTTTGATTGTCCTGATGGCATCAACGTGGAGTGTGAATGACAAGGAGGCATCAAAAATGGCTCCTATGTTTGTTTTATTTGTTTTAATATAATGTGTTTAATTTTGTTGTTGTTGAGATTATGCACAACAGAACACAACACTTCAACAATTTCTACAAGTGCATTTTAATGACCATTGATTACATTCTTGGAGTTGTGCAACCATTCTTAGCCTCCTTGTCAGTTGTTCCTCCCCTATTAACATAAACTCGTTGCCCTCTAAGTTTTCTACCTACTCTTTTGAGTTGCTGTTGTCACTTTGATCCCATAGGAAACCCAAAAAAACCAAACCCATTGCTGTTGAGGTGACTCAAGTGATCCACCTTGAGCATTGTGCTGTTTTCAGATTATCTATGTAGGATCAACTCATAGCCCATACAGATAATCTTAAAACAGCACAAAGCTCAAAGCAGGCATTATTGTTTGGGTTTAAATAAGACTTTAGGGGTTATTTTTGGTTTAAGGTTTAAAGGTTATCTCAGGGCAGTTGTTTCCGAGGTTTGTCTAGCTTCCATGACTCCAAAAATCTAAATTCCCTGAGAGTTTGAAATTCTGTGCAGCATTTTTCCTCTTGATCTTCTAAAGAATCTTTGAGCAAAATGTTCAATAATAGTAGCTGGACACCATCCATTCCGGTCTCATGACCAAGGAGGCAGTTGTTCATGGAAGCAATTAGCCACACATTGCATTTCCTCCTCCTATTCCTGACTCTCCTTCTTCCTCTGCTGCTCTAGGTGAATAGAGATCAATTGTTGTACCTTGGATGGCCACTTGCAAGCTTTTAAAACAATAGGCACTACACAATGATCTAGGAGGTAGAACAGAAGTACTAAACAAGTTATTAGGACAATTAACTGGACTGTACCATGAACTCATGACCTTGAACCACCAAACCAAGTAACCAAATCTAATGAGGTGTTTGGTTACACATAAGCAGCCTCAGCAGCTACTCTTTTTTGTTGTTGTTGTAAACATATCTATCAGACAACTTTTGCCAGTTCAACTTTTTACAGGTATAAAACTTATTGACAGCAATTACATTAATTGCTGCGCAACTCTACCCTTAATCAATGAGGTTTTTCCATCACCATAAACCGAAACTCCATAAGCAATAACCCCCTTCTTTCCCCATCTCTCCCATCCACGGTAGCAACTAATAAACTTTGAGCTCTGTACATTTGCCTGTTGTCATCTTTTTATATAAGTGAGATCATGCAATATTTGTCCTTTTGTGATGGACTTATTTCACCCAACATAATGTCCTCACGCTCATTCCATGTTGTAGCATATATCAAGGCTTCATTTTTCTTACTTGTGAGCAGTATTCCATTGTATGTATGTACCACATTTTGCTTATACATTCATCTGTTGGTGGGCATTTAGGTTGTTTCCATCTTTTGGCTACTGTGAATAGTGCTGCAATGAACAATTGTGTAAAATATATGTTTGAGTCTCTGCTTTCAAGTCTTTTGGGTATATACCTAGGAGTGAAATTACTGGATGTGATGGTTAATGTTTTGTGCCAACTTGGTTAGGCCATGATTCTCAGTGGTTTGGCAGACATTATGTAATAATCCTCCATTTAGGATCGGATTTGAACAGTTAATCAGTTGGAAGGGGAGTTTCCTTGGGAGTGTTGCCTGTATCCAATATATATGGATATTCTGGCAAAGATTTCTCTCTCCATCCTGCATTTGCCTTGTCATCCTCTGACCAGTCCTTGGGATGTGAGTCAGCAGCCTGCTGCCTGAACTGCAGATTTTGGGTTCGTCAGCCCCTGCAATCACGAGTCAGGAGAATCCTCCAGCATGTTGTCTGATCTATGGATTTCAGATTTGCCAGCCTCCACAATTTCATGAGCCATTTCCTTCGAATAAATCTGTTTGTATAAATTTTTATACGTACGTTTCACTGGTTTTGCTCCTCTAGAGAATCCAGCCTAAGACAGTGGGTCACGTGGTTGTTCTGTTTTTAGTTTTTTGAGGAATCACCACAGTGTATTCCACAGTGGCTCTACCATTTTACATTCCAATCAGCGATAGATAAGTGTTCCAATTTCCCCACATCCTTGCCAAAATGTGTTATTGTCTGTTATTTTTATCTTAGCCATCCTAGTATCAGTGAAATGGTATTTCATCATGGTTTTTTGGTTTGCATCTCTATAATGGATAATGACATTGAACATGTTTTCATGTATTTGGTGACCACTTGAAAGTCCTCTTTGGTGAAATGTCTATTCACATCCTTTGGATATTTTTTGCCTGGGTTATTTGTCTTTGTTGTGGTCAATTTTTTTAAATTGTATTTTAGGTGACGGTTTACAGAACAAATAGTTTCTCATTAAACAGTCAGTACACAAATTGTTTTATAACACTGGTTAACAATCCCATGATATGTCAACACTCTCCCTTCTCGACCTTTTTTTTTTTTGGGGAAAATATACATAGACAAAGATACACCATTTCAAAAATTTCTACATGCACAATTCAGTGACATCGATAACGTTCTTCCAGTTGTGCCACTATTCTCACTTTAAATGAAGCTGTATAAAACAAAATAGTTTCTCATTCAACAGTTAGTACGCATATTGCCCTATGACAATGGTTAACAACCCCACTGCATGTCAACACTGTCCTTACTCAACCTTGGGTTCCCTACCACCAGCTTTCCTGTCCCCTTCTGCCTTCTAGTCCTTGTCCCTGGACTACAGTGCCTCATTAGACCTGTTTTCTTTTATGGGGCCATCCAATCCCCGGCTGAAGGGTGAATCTCAGAAGTGACTTCACCGCTGAGCTAAAAGGGTATCTGGGGGCCATATTCTCAGGGTTTCTCCAGTCTCTTTCAGGCCAGTAAATCTGGTCTTTTTTTTGGGTGTTAAAATTTTGTTCTACATCCTTCTCCAGCTCTGTCCAGAACACTCTGTTGTGATTCTGGTCAGAGCAGTCAGTGGTGGTAGCCGGGCACCATCTAGCTGTACTGGACTCAGTCTGGTGGAAGCCTTGGTAGTTAGTTCTTTCAACTAATCTTTTCCTTGTATCATGTTCTCTTCATTCTCCCTTGCTCCCGAAGGGGTGAGACAAGTGGAGTATCTTAGATGGCCGCTCACAGGCTTTTAAGACCCCAGATGCTACTCACTAAGGTAGAATGCAGAACATTGTCTTTATAAATTGTGTTATGCCAATTGAGCTAGATGTTCCTGGAGACCATGGTCCCCACAGCCCTCAGCCCAGCAATTCAGTCCCTCAGGGAGTTTGGATGTGTTTGTAGAGCGTCCATGACCTTTCCTTGTACAAGTTGTGCTGGCTTCCCCAGTATTGTGTACTGTCTCACCCTTCACCCAAGATACCACTTATCTATTGCCTTTTT
>NW_004444102.1:590971-606724 GCF_000243295.1 Trichechus manatus latirostris
TATATGTCTATGAGGTCAAGTTGGCTGATTGTGCCCTTTAGGTCTTCTGTATCTTTGCTGAGTTTCTTTTTAGATGTTCTGTCCTTTACTGAGAGTGGTGTGTTGAAGTCTCCTACTATTATTGTGAAACTGTCAATTTCTCTTTTCAGTACGGTTAGAGTTTTTTTTAAAATGTATTTTAGAGCCCTTCCATTCAGTGTGTAGATGTTTATTATGGTTATGTCTTCATGATGGATCATCTCCTTAACCATTATATAGTGTCATTTTTTTGTCTTTTATGGTGGAATTTGTTTTAAAGTTTATTTTATCTGAGATTAGTATTGCCACTCCTGCTCTTTTTTGGTAGTAGTTAGATTGATATATTTTTTTCCAACCCTTGATTTTTAATAAATTCAGGTCTTTGTTCTATGGTGTGTTTCTTGTAGACAGCATATTGATAGATCCTGGTTTTTTGTCCATTCTGTTAGTCTCTGTCTCTTTATGGGTGCATTGAAGCCATTTACATACAGTGTAATTATTGAGAGATGTGAGTTTATTGCTGTCATTTTGTAGTGTTTTTTTTTTGTGGTGCTGACATTTTCTTTGTTACTGTCACTCTCCCGAACTGAATTCCTTTTGTTTGAGAATTTTTTTCATTTCTTTTATTTTTGTAGGTTTTGTTTTTACTGAGACTTTATGTTTTTCCTCTGTGTTTTTATGAGTATGTTTGTTAATTTTCTTTGTGGTTACCATGAAATTTACCCGTATCTTTTTAAGTTTGAAGCAGTCTATTATTACTTGGTATCGCCTGGCCTTCCTCTATTAGAAGGTTCTATCCCTACACTGTTTATTCCCTCTTTTATTGTTCTGATGTTGTTGTCATTTTCAGATTAACTGCTCTGATTCCCCATTGTATTTCCTTGGGTTTTTGATAGTCCTTGAGAGTTCATTTCCTAGATTGGTGTCTGGCTGTTACGATCCCGCATCCTAGATTCAGCCTGTGAGCTGAAGTTCTTTGTTCTCAGATCGAAGGACTCCCTGTAATAATTCTTCTACATTTGGTTTGGTTTTTACATATTCCCTTAATTTCTGTTTATCTGGAAATGTTCAAATTTTTTTTTTTTTAGGTGGTATGTACATGAACATTTTAAAATTTTGTGTTTTTTTTTTTATTGTACTTCAGGTGAAGGCTTACAGAACAAATAGTTTCTCTTGAAACAGATGTACACATGTTGTTTTATGACATTGGTTAACAACCCCACAACATATCAACCCTCCAACTTCTCAACCTTTTTTTTTTGGTGAAAATACACACAACCAAAGATAGACCATTTCAAAAATTTCTACATGCACAGTTCAGTGACATTGACTACACTCTTCCAATTGTGCTGTTATTCTCACTTAAGATGGAGGCTTACAGAACAAAATAGTTTCTCATTTAACAGTTACTACAAATGTTGCCCTATGATAATGGTTAACAATCTCACAACACATCAACAATATCCTTACTCAACCTTGGGTTCCCTATCACCAGCTTCCTTGTCCCCTTCTGCCTTCTGGCCCTTGTCACTGGACTCCTGTACCTCGTTAGTCTCATTTGGTTTTACGGGGCTGTCCACTCCCAGGCTGAACAGTGAACCTCGGAGGTAACTTCACCACTGAGCCAAAAGGGTGTCTGGGGGCCATACTCTCGAGGTTTCTCCAGTCTCCTTTAGGCCAGTAAATCTGGTCTTTTTTTTTGTGGGTAAGAATTATGCTCTACAGCATTCTCCAGCTCTGTCCAGAACACTCTGTTGTGATCCTGGTCAGAACAGTCAGTGGTGGTAGCCGGGAACCATCTAGCTGTACTGGACTCAGTCCGGTAGAGGCCTTGGTAGCTATGGACAATTAGTCGTTCAGACTAATCTTGGAAATGTTCTAATTTTACCATCATATTTGAATGAGAGTTTTGCAGGATATATTATTCTTGGCTGGAAATATTTTTTATTTCAAGGTTTTATATATGTAATCACATTGCCTTCTTGCCTGCATGGTTTCTGCTGAATAGTCTGAGTTTAGTCTTATTGTATCGCCACTTTATGTGACTTCTTGTTTTTCACAAGCTGCTCTCAGGATTCTTTGTTTGTCTTTCGTTTTGGCAAGTGTGATTATGACATGCCTTGGTGATTTTCTTTTGGGGTCTATCTTATATGGGGTTCATTGAGCTTCTTGGATGGCCAGCTTTTCATCTTTCATGATATTGGGAAAGTTTTCTGTCAGCAGTTCTTCAATGATCCTCTCTGTGTTTTCTCCCCCTGTTCTGGAACTCCAATCACTCGAAAATTTTGCTCTTGATTGTATCCCACATGATTCTCAGGGTCTCTTCATTTTTCTTTATTCTTTTTTTCTGAGTTTTCCTCAAACAGAATTGCATCCAAGTGTTTGTCTTCAATTCCACTGATCCTGTCTTCCACCATTTCAGATCTGCTCCTCAGCCCTTCTTTGACACTATCCATTTCTGCAATCTTGTTTATCTTTTGGATTTCTAATTGTTGTTTTGTGTAATTTCTACTTGTGAATTTACTTTGGCATTTTGTTCCTGAATTATTTTCCTGAATTCTTCCATTCTTTTTTCTGTATTTTCCATGAATTTGTCTGCCTTTTCCATGAATTTGTCCATTGTTGCCTCATTTTTGTCTTCTTTTTGCTTCAACTCTTGGATAATTCTGAGTATTGGAGATTTGAATTCTCTATCAGGTATTTCTAGTGCCGTTTCTTCTGCTGCAAAGTCATCTGGTGTTTTATTTTGGATGCTACTGGAACCATCCTGTCCTTTTTTTTTTAATGTTTGGATATTGTCTGCTGTCTTCGGGGCATTAAGTAGTTATTTTTCTCGTTTATTGATTGTGAATTTGTTTGTTTTGTCCTTTTTTTAAAATTTGGCTATGTCTGTGCAGGCATGCTGTGTTTGTTGTTTTCCTCGTCTGTGGGCATGATACTTTTCACCTCCTTCTCCATTCAGCAGGGTCAGTCGCTCAGATATGGTACTGCAGGGCAGGTCTAGCTGAAGAGGAGTTGCTGGGATAGGTTGTTTGTGGCACTTATTGCAGCCACCAGGGTGTGCCAGTAATCAGTGCATGGCAGGTTCTGCTAGGCGGTGCCTGTGCTGCTTGGTGGTGTGATGTTAAGTGCATGGTGCAGGTAGGTAGGATCCAGGGGCGAGATTGTGATGTGTGGAGCTTAGATGGGCATGGGAGAGAAGAGAGAGGAACAGGAGCCAAAAACATGCAAACAAACAGAAAAGAGTGTTAGGGGAGTTTGCCTTTGGAGTGGAGAGATGATAGACTATGAAATTGAGAAAAACAGAAAGGGGAAGAAGAAGAAAAAAAAGAAAAGAATGAATAAATAAAAATTAAAAAGAAAAACAAAGCTCCCAGGGGTCCCACTTTTGCAGCTATGAGGTCTGGGGATGTTGTTCCTACTAGTTGAGGTACACCTGGGCTAGAAGCTATAGAGGTGTCACTGATTCCCATGTTTTTAGGGGACACAAAGAGAAGGAAGGTATAGAGACAAGAAACTGAGTAATGAAGAAAGACAAAAAGGGGAAAAGAGGGAGAAAAAAACAAAACAAATTTAAAAAAAGAACAAGATAAAGCCCCCAAAATACAGAAAGAAAACACAAAAAAAGAAATGCACTCAGGGATCCCTCTGTGGATCTGCACAAGCTGAGGGGTTAGATCCCAAGCTGCACTGTACTGTCTGGTTAGAAAACGCTCCCAATTAGAGAAAAGAAAAAGAAACAAACAATTCAAAACAAACTAAGATAAAAGCCCCAGGATCCCACCAGTGTGGCAGCACAGACAGGGAAGCTGTTTCACATTTGAGTGGAGTTTCACAACCTTTCAGGAAGAAGCAAAGATGGAGCACGGAGCCAGGTATTTGAGCAAAAGGAGGGGGAGGTGGTGAGAGGTAAGGAAGAAATCAAAAGAAGTGGAAAAAACAACACTAACAGCCAACAAGCGGCACTCAGAAAGTCAGCCAGTGTGGGTGGGTGAAACCCAAACAGCTGGTACTTCCTAGCCAAGAGACTGTTGTCGCAGGAAGCAGAGGAGGCTGAGTGTAGGTAAAGAAGTGTGGGGGGTGGGAAAGCATATATCTCTGGTTACCGGTTTGTCTGTCTCCTGCTAGAAGCTCTGTGAAGCTGCTTTCTCATATCCCCTGTTTGCTGGTCTCTGATAGGAGCCCAAGATGGCGGATCCATGCTGCGTTAGCTGATAGGGGACCTCTGCATGTATGTCTCCTCGCTCTCTGGTCTCTGTCAGTTTCTTATTCCATTTGGTGCTTGGCTGAGTTCTCTATTTCTTCATTTGATGTGTAGGGTTTCAGGATTGCTGTTTTCTCTGTTTGGCTTCATTTTTCGGATCTTTGCTGTAGAGGGATGGTGTGATGCTTCAGTCTAGAGCGCCATGTTGCTGGAAGTATTGTCAAATTTTTATATGTATTTTGCTTATTAGATTCTTATCAGATATACCATTTCTGAACGTATTCTCCTAGTTATTAGCTTGTATTTTCACTTTTTGGTAAAGTCTTTTCATGAACAAAAGTTTTTAATTTTTATGCAGTCCCTTTATTTATTTTACCTTTGGCTGTTGTGCTTTTGTTATTATATTGCATAACCTATTGTTAAAAACTAGGCCTGACAGCCTTGACCTTACATTTTCTTCTAAGAATTTTACAATTTTAGTTTTCACATTTAGGTCCTTGATCTATTTTGAATTTATTTTTGTGTATTGTGTAAGGCACAGATACTGTTTCATTTTTCTGCATTTGGAAATTCAATTTTCCCAATACTATTTATTATTGAAGGGACTCTTCTTTCCCCATCAAATGGACTTAGAACCATTGTCAAATTCAGTTGCGCATAGATTTTCAACTTTCAGTGTCTCCCAAGCACACCAGAGAACAGGTTGTGGTCAATCTGTCCAGCAGCAGGCACACCGACTCAGGAGAGATATTGTACATGAACTAGGGGGCACAGCCCTCTCTCTCTAGTTATTACTTCCTTTCTCTGTTTCTGTTAACTACATTTTCAGTTGAAAAACCCACACTCAGTGAGCCTTTTTGGGGGCTGGGTGTTGCCCTCTGGTTTTATCTGAGGCTTCCTTCCCTGCTTTTTCTGGGGTCTGCTTATATCTGAGTTGGCATTCAGGGAAGCGCAGGCAGACTTTCTCTTGTTTCAGGAAAAGGAGGGGCTAGCACTCCCCAGAAGAACCTCTGAGAGACTTGTCTTGTTGATTTCAGTGCCCCAGTGAGTGGCCCTGTAGTGGTTGGGGGAGAAGCCTCCACTCAGGTGACCCATCTCCTGGCTCCACTGTAGGGGACCTTCTGTAGGAGTTTGTATCAGTCCAGCAGCTGACATTTACTGAGTGGAGAAGGGGCTGTCATGTTCCAAACAGACCCCCAGGGAGACCTGCATTTTTGCTTTCAAAGCCCCTCCCCATCATAGTGTGTTTGCTTTAAGGGTGTATCCTGCCTTCAAGATGCCTACTTCCTAGCACACAGCAATCTCAGTCAGCAAACTTCAGTGCCAACCAGAAGGGGCAGCAGACAGATCTAAACTGATCCCAAGGGAGGTCTGTCTTGTTGGCTTTAATGGCCTGAGTTAATGGGTGTTCAGGGAGGCAGGAAGAGTGCTGCATATGAAGCAGACATAACTGCAGTGTCCTTTCTGTAGCAATCCACAACAGCCTTGCAGCTGACAGTGTCCAGGTTGGGGAGAAGTTGTCACAATCTGATTGGACCTCCTAGGGAGGTCTGCATTGTTTCTATCAGAGTCTCCCAAGTAGATTGCTGTCTGGGAGTGCAACCTCCACTCAAGACATCTGTTTCTTAGTATACAGCAGCTTCAATCAGTAGTCCTCAGCACCAATCAGAAGTGGAGAGAGGCAGACCTAAATTGACACCAGGGAGGTCCGTCCTGTTGGTTTTGGGGGACGGAGCTATAGGGTGTGCAGGGAGGCAGGTAGAGTGATTTCTGTGGAAGAAAACTCTGCAGCAGGGGCATTCTGTAGTAATTTGCAGCAGCCTGGTAACTAACAGCTACCAGCTAGGGGAAGGGGTGTCACATTCCAATAGGGTGCCCATGGAGGTCTGTCTTATTGCTATCAGAGCCACTCTGATAGACTGTTGGCCAACGGTGAAGTCTCCACTTAAGATGCCTGCTTCTTAGCACACAGCAGCCTCAGTCAGCAGTTTTCACTGCCAACTGGAAGCGGGGGCAGACTGATCTGAAATGACCCACAGGGAGGTCTATATTGTTGGTTTTGGAGGTCTGATCTACAGAGTGTGCAGGGAGACAGGTAGAGTACTAACTCTGGGGGCAGATTCCTTTACAGAGTGCGTTCTGTAGCAATTTGCAGCAGTCTTGCAGCTGACCACAACCAGATAGGGGAGAGGGGGAGAGGTTGTCATGCTCCAGATGAACCCCCTGAGAGATCTGCCTTGTTGCTATCGGAGTCCCTCCCCGCCCCCCGTAGTATGTTGGCTGTGAGTACAGCCTCCACTCAAGGTGCCTGCCACCTAGCACACAGCAGCCTCAGTCATCAGTCTTCAGAACAGACAGGAAGAGGGAGCAGACAGATCTGAAATGACCCCCAGGAAGGTCTTTCCTCTTAGTTTAAGAGGCCTGAACTGTGGGGTGCAAAGAGGGGGGCAGGTAGAGTGTTGACTATGGGAGCAGACTCCACTTAAGGGATGGTTCGTATATTTTGGTGAGAACAACTTGATAAATGATTGTGGCCTTTACTGAGATGTAGAAGACTTGGACATGAGGAAGTTAGGGATGTAGGGAATGGGAGTCTAGTTCTATTTGGGACATGATACATTTGAGATGTATATTAAACATCCGTGAGCAGATGCAATGGAAGTATTTGTACATGTGAATCTGAAATTCAGGAGAGATGTCAATGCTAGATATATAAATGCAGGACACATTTGATATAGATGTTGTATAAATCCACAGTTCTAGGTGATGCCACAAGAAAAATATCCCATAGAACTTGGCAGTGTCTAAATTTAAAACTAAGCCCCCTCAGTAAGGAAAGATCAGACCCAAATATTTTTAGAGATTTTACAATATCTTTAAATAACAGATAATTACAAGGTTATTTGAATGTAAAGGCCAGCATGAATTTCTTTTATTTATTCAGACAATATTAATTGAGCATCTACTATGTGCCAGGCACTGTTTAAAGTACTTGGAAATAAGGTGGAGGATGGACCCAATAAATGAATGCATGTTTGAAGCATGGATGGAAAAAGAGGCACTAACCTCCAAAGACATCTTGGTGATTAGAAAAGACAAGATGCAAATCTTGCCAAAAAAAAAAGAAGTATTTGAAATGCCTATAACTAATAAAAGATTAGTGTCTAGAATATATAAAGCACTCCACCAAATCAATGAGCCAATGACAAATAACCTAATTGGAAAAATATATAAAATACTATTTTATAAAAAAGAAAAGAAAAATGGCTACTAGACATATACCAAGATGTTCAACGTCATCAGCAGTCAGAGGACTCAAATTAAAAGCACAGTGAGATTCCATTTCACCTATAAAATCACCAAAGATTTTAAATCTTGTCCATAACAAGTGAAAACACAAATAAGAAACAGCCAAAACACATATGAGTGCTTGAAATGTAATTTGGCACAAGTGTTTTGGGAGATAATTTGTCATTATCTAGAGCTGAGTAAGCATATTTCATATGACCCAGCACTTATAGTACTTTGTAGATATCCTAAATATATTCTTGGAAATGTGCTTCAGGGGACATGCAAAGAATATTCTCATGAGCACTTTTCACTGGGAAACAACCAAAGTACTTATCAGAAGTAGAAGGGAAAAAGTGTTTTACAGTCCTATAATATAATACTCAAGAGTATTTAAATCCTCAGCAGTAGGTGAGGCCACAGGAAAAAAATAAATGTGATAAGACTATAAGGAGCACTATGAATGGATCTCAGGAACAGGATATTGAGTGACAGTAGTATGTCCCCTATTGGAGTTTTGATTTCTTCATAACAATTTACCCCAAGACTTACTGGTGTGAAACAACAATTGTTTAATTTTGCTTGTGATATTGTGAATTTGGGAAGACCACAGATGGGAAGTTCCCACTTGGGTTTCTTCATGGAGTTTCAGTCACATATTGGTTTGGTGTTTAGTCATCAGAAAGTTCACTTGGAAATGCTGCATTTCCAAGATGGCCTACTCATATTGCTGGAAGTTGATGTTGGCTATCTTCTGGTAGCTCAGCTGAGACAGTACTCCAGACTACCTGCATGTGTCCTCTATGGCATGGTGGCCTCAGTATAGTAAAACTTCTTATTGGTGGCCAGTTTCCCCCAAAGTGAGTACTCAAGAGAAATAAGAAAAAACTGAATAGTCTTTTAAAAGCTAGATTTGTAAGAAACATAACATCAATGCTACTTTAATGGTTGAAGCTGTCATAAAACTGTCAGGTTCAAGGAGAAGGAACATATATCCATGTTTTGATTAAAAGAGTGGCAAAGATTTAGGGACCTATTTTAACACACCCACAGCACTCCCTTTTGCCACAAATTATTTACATTTGTCCCACATGCAAAATTTACTCAGTCTTTTCCAAGACTCCAACAAGTCTCATCCCATTACAGCAGGGTCCAAGACCTTGTCATATAATCCAGGCTAGATGTGGACAAGGATCTTTGGTTGCAAAGACCTGTTAACTGAAGAGACAAGTTATCTTTCCCCATTCCCACATACCAAAAATACAATGGTGAACTGGTGTACAATAACCAAAATAGACTGCCCTGTTCAAAAAAGGAAAGAAGGAGGTACACGGTAATCACTGGTCCATGGTAATTTTGAAATTAGGGTCCAATACTACTCCTTGAAGGAGCCCTGGTGGGGCAATGGTTAAGCACAAGGATGTTAACTGAAAGGTTGGAGGTTCGAACCCAACCAGCAACTCCACAGGACAAAGACTTGGCAATCTGCCTGAAAAGATTATAGCCTGGGAAACCCTATGGGGCAGTTCTACTCTGTCAAGTAGGGTTACTTTGCATCAAAAATAGACTTGACAGTACCTAACAACAACAACAGCTTCCTGGGAATAGAGTCATTTTTCATTAGTCTTGGCTTCACCCTCTGGACTAATTTCCATAAGAAATAACAAATGTTTGTATTTGAGTAAATTTTCTCAGTCATCTTTTTGCCCAAACTAATTAGGGAGTCCAAAGGCCTCTCTCTGACTCCTATACAACTTTTAAAATATTGTGGGCTTCCTGTATATTAATTCATAATTTACTCAATTAGATAAAATTCATTCCCACAAATCTTTTCCAGAGAAGCCCTTCTTTACTGCACAAAGAACTCATAAGATTCTTAGAATCTCTATCATTTAACAGAGAAGTTCTACAAAACATGCTCTTAAAAGCCTCAGAAAGCTTTTTTTTTTTCCTTCTGTTTTCAAAGGGTCTTTGAAATACCATCATAAATCTTTCGGAGGTCTTAACAAAGGGATTTACAGTTCACTTCTGGATTTGTCTTTACCCTGAGATTTTTTTTTTTTTCCTGAGAGTTCACTGGTTTCAATTTTTGCCCAGAGGCAAAAAAGTTGTTTTCTTTTTTAAAAATTTAGATAGAATTTCTATACCATAAATTTAAACTTCTAAAGTATCCAATTAAATAGCTTTTAGTATATGCATAAAGTTGTGCAACCATCACCAGAATATTTTCGTCGTCCCCCACAATACCTGGTACTCATTAGCACTCAAAAGACATTCCTCCCACCCTCCAGACCCTGGCAACCACTAATCTACTTTCTGTCTCTATGGATTTGTCTATGCTGGACATTTCATTAAGTGGAATCACACAGTACCTGCTCTTTTGTTTCTAACTTCTGTCACTGAGCAGTTCTACTCTATACCACAGGGTCACAATAAGTCAGAATCGACTTGACTGCACACAACAACAACATATTTTCTTTGTTAGGATTATTTTGGATATTCTGAGTCCCTTGTATTTACTCATGAATTTTAGGATCAGCTTATCAATTTCTTCAAAAAGGAATCTGCCAATTTGTTAGGAATTAGATTAGATTTGTAGATACATTTGTGGAGTACATCCACCCCTCACTTATTGACATGGTTAGGTTCCAAAGACCAGGTTGTTATGTGAAAATTGAAGTTATGTGACAATGGAGGATAAACACATCAGATCACAAAATATTATGTTGGATACATATCTCCCTCAGGATCCGACAGGCAGAAAATGTAGGTGGACACTATATATGTCTCACTGGTCACGAAAGGCTTACTGCCAGATGTACATCGTTAATGCCCAAAATAGTTGGATAGTAGATTTTTAACTAGTGTTGTAAATGTGAAATATCAGATAATGAGACAGTCAATAAGTGAGGAGTAGTTGTACTGGCATTTTAAGAGTATTAAGTTTTCCAATCCATGAACAAAGAACGTCTTCTTATTTATTTCTGTCTTCTTTAATTTATTTCAGTGATGTTTTGTAGTTTTCAGTGTACAGGTCTTGCACTTTTGTTAAATTTATTCCTAAGCATTTTTTATACTGTTGTAAATGAATTTTTTTTTTTAGTTTTGAATTGTTCATTGAGATTGTACAGATATACAATTGATTATTTTATATTGAAATTGTATCCTGCAACTTTGATGAACTTGTTTATTAGCTCTAATACCTTTTTGTGGATTCCTTAGTATTTTCTGCATACAAGGTTACTTCATCCATAAATATAAATGGTTTTACTTCTTCTCCAAACTTTATGCCTTTTATTTCTTTCTTTTCGCTAACTATGATGGCTGGAACTTCCTTGTTGTTGTTAGCTGCTGTTAAGTCAGTTCTGACTCATATGTCAACCATATGTATAACAGAATGAAAAGTTGCCCGGTCCTGAACCATCTCCATGATCTTTAATATGTTTGAGCTCATTGAGACTATTGTGTCAATACATCCCATTGAGGGTTTTCCTCATTTTCTCTGACCCTCTACTTTACCAAACATGATGTTCTTCTCTGGTCTTTCCAATGATGTGTCCAAAGTATGCAAGACAAAGTCTTGCCATCCTTGCTTCTAAGGAGCATTCTGGTTGTATTTCATCTGAGGCTAATTTGTTTTTGCCTCTGGAAATCGATGATATATTTAGTATCCTTTGCCAGCACCACAGTTCAAATGTATTAATTTTTCTTTTGTCTTCCAGTCTTTGCCAAGGGGCTTTTTGTGTATGTTGGGGTTACCTTCAATACTCAGCCAAGCAGGTTACAACTCCCCCTTCACCTTCACTTCCTACTTTCACAAAACCTCAAGATTATCCAAGGCTGAGGGTTTTAGAAATTCTCAGTCTTTTCTGAGCATGCTCATGGCCCTACTCATGTGCATGGCCTTCTAGATTCCTAGGTTTGTGTTAGAACTTTTCAGATCCCCCTGTGGACATCTTATTCAATGGGATTCATTGACTTAGGCAGTTATGAGGTTTATAACTTGCCTCTGATTATTTTTGACAAATGCCTTTAGGGAAAAGGCTATTTGCTCCAAGTCAGTTTAAAAAAAAAGCTTTGCTTCTGGAGACTTCTAGGGAATCACCAGACAGATAAAAAAAGTTATTTGAGATCTTCTTTTTTATATCTATATTAAAAAGCTATACAAATCTTTCTTTTTCTTTATTGCATTGATAGCTGTAAGTTTTTCTCTGACCAGTATTTTAGCTTTGTCCCATAAACTTAGGTATGTTGTATTCTAGAGTTCATTCATATCAAACTATTTTCAAATTTCCTTCTAATTTTGTCTTTCAACTATTGGTTATTGAGTTTATTCTTTAATTTCCACATATTTGTGACTCTTCCTGATTTCCTTCTGTTATTGACTTCTAATTGAATTCCATTGTGACCAGAAAAATTCTTCATGTAATTTTAATTCTTTTAAATGTATTCAGGTTTGTTCTATAGTCCAGCATATAGTCTATCCTGGAAAATGTTTCCTGTGCACTTGAGAGGATTTTGTTTTCTCATGCTACTGAGTCAAGTGTTCTTTAGTTTGTTTATAATTTTTTCAAGTCTTCTATTTCCAGTTGAATGTCCACCTAGTTTCTCTATCCAGCATTTAGTAGTTTTAAGGTTCCCTCTCTGATTGCCTCTGAGAATAAACCCTTGAGTATGCACAAAATCTTACAGATTTCCAGGGATAACTGTGATATTATTTTTAATCCTTGCTCCCTAGACGTTTCCCCTGGATCAGAGTAGCTCCGTGGGTGGCACAAACAGTTTGCACTTGACAACTAACCTAAAGTTTGGCTATTTGAATCCACCCAGTGGTGTCGTGGAAGAAAGACCTGGTGATTTGCTTCCATAAAGACTACAGCCAAGGAGGCAGGGCCAAGATGGCGGAGTATTCAGATGCTTACGGTGCACATTTTTACAAGAAAGACCTGAAAAAAAAAGTGATTCGATTATATATGGCAGTCTGGGAACCCTGAACATCAAAGGCAGAGTTGAGGAACCGGAATGAGTGGCAGGGGGAGGGAGAGACAGTTCAGAAGCAGCGAGCAGTTGCCAGACCTGACCCGGTGAGAGCCTGAGCCCTGCAGGCCTGAGCAGCTCGGGGGTGAGCAGTGAGGCAGGCAAGTGGCGGTCCTCAGGGGGCGTGTTTTCTGCAACAGCAAAAAGCCAGAGCCAGAGAGTCTACATGGCCGCCCAGAACCAGTGAGAAGTAGCTCTGGATCAGCAAAAGACAAGTAACTGCATATGGCTTACTGCGCGGATCAAAAACACCCCCCTTAGACAAAAACCTCTTTCCCATTTACCTCCCGTCTCCCTGCTCTGCACTGGGCCCAAGGATCAGCTTCAGCAATTGCCGAGTCCTCTGGGCTGGAAGTAGGATCCGTCACATGCCCGGAGCCATTCTCCCTGCCTTAGAGAGTGAACAAAATTAACAAATGGGAAAAAATAAACTGCCAGCTCTCCTAAGCCAGGAAGCCAGGGTGGGCACAGCTCCTTTTCCTAGGCACAGTCATAAGGGATCCACGGACTTTGAGTGCCTTTTCCCCTGCATAGACTTGTGTGAGCCCATCTCAACAGCGTAGGCCCTCATTACTGCAGTAAAACAGATTATACACTGGAACTCTAATTTCAACTGTTTCAGTTGAGAAGTGGCAGGTTCTTTACATTTGGCACTGCTCTGCCCATTAAGCAGGGTCTTCACCTACCCACATCAGGGGCCTGAGGACTGGTGGCTCCACCCATGCCACCTAGCCACCTGCGGGAGAGGAACAAGAATAAGAGGTGCCCCCAGTCCTTACAACCAACAGCATTAGGTGCTCATAGTCCAGCGGCAAAACCCACCCACCTACGCGCTCTTGCGAACAGGGACATGCCTACCTCCTGGACACATGGGGGCAGCCGTCAGCTCCCTGCCTTGCTCAGAGTGTGTCCTGCTGCTGCAACCAGATGCCTTTGCCTACACCAATCACCCATGCTTCGCTAGGACTGTAAGTGAGAGCCTACACAACAATACTTGGTGGGTATCTATCTGGGCACCTGAGCTGAATCCATACAGGAGGAGTGGGTGGACTCCTGAGCTCACATACCTAACCACCTGGTGACAGGACATTAGAGCTTCAAAGGTGCCAATAATGAAATTAGCTCACACAAGCAGCCTATTTGGACATATCAAAACAAAACAAGAAGCTAGGACACAGTAAGCAAACATAAAATAAATAAATATCATAACTTACTGATGGCACAGAGACAACAGTCAACATCAAATAACATAAAGAGGCAATCCATGATGGCTTCAGCAAGCTCCCAAAATAAAGAATCTAGAAATTTTCCAGAGGAGGAAAATTTCTTAAAATTACTGGAGGCAGAATACAGAAGAATAATATACAGAACTCTTCAAGAAATTAGAAAGGAAATTAAGCAAATCACAGAAAACACAATAGAAGAAATTAAAAAGATTAGAAAAGAGCATAACGACAAATTTAACGGCCTGCAGGAATCCACAGAGAGGCAACAATCAGAAATCCAGAAGATTAACAATAAAATCTCAGAATTAGACAACTCAATAGAAAGTCATAAGAGCAGAACTGAGGCAATGGAAGTCCGAATTAGTGAGACTGAAGATAAAGTACTTGATACCAATTTATTTGGGGAAAAATCAGATAAAAGAATTAAAAAAATGAAGAAGCCCTAAGAATTACGTGGGACTCTATCAAGAGGAATAACCTAAAAGTGATTGGAGTACCAGAATGGGGTGGGGGTTGATAACAGAAAACACAGAGAGCATTGTGGAAGGTTTGTTGGCAGAAAACTGCTCTGATATCGTGAAAGATGACAAGATATCTATCTGAGTTGCTCATCGAACCCCACATAAGGTATATCCCAAAAGAAAGTCACCAAGACATATTATAATCAAACTTGCCAAAACCAAAGATAAAGAGAGAATTTTAAAAGCAGCTAGGGATAAACAAAAAGTCATCTACAAAGGAGATTCAACAAGAATAAGCTCAGACTACTCAGCAGAAACTATGTAGGCAAGAAGGCAATGGGATGACATATATAAAGCCTTGAAGGAAAAAAACCTGCCAGCCAAGAATTATATATCCAGCAAGACTGTCTCTCAAATATGATGGAAAAATTAGGACATTTCCAGATAAATGGAAGTTTAGGGAATTTGCAAAAACCAAACCAAAACTACACAAAATACTAAAGGGAGTCCTCTGGTTAGAAAATCAGTAACATCAGACAACAACCCAAGACTAGAATACAGGACAGAACAACCAGATATCAACAAAGATAGGGAAGTCACAAAAGTAAATCAAAGCTAAAACACTAAAAATAGGGAAACAGATGTTAATATGTAAAAGACGACAACATTAAAACAAAAAAGAGGGACTTAAAAAATGTAGACATAAATTTTTCATATGTAGAGGAAGTCAAGGAGATATAAAGAAATAAAAGACTGGCATAAACTTAGAAAAATAGGGGTAAATATTAAGGTAACCACAAAGGTAACTAAAAAGCCTACAAGTCAAAATAAAAAAGTAGAAAAATATAAAGACTCAGCAAACACAAAATCAACAACAATGAAAAAGATGAAAATAAAATACATAAACAAAACGACTCAGCACAGAAAATTAAGCGGAACAAAGAAGCTGTGAACAGCACACAAAAAAAGACATCAAAATGACAGCACTAAACTCATACTTATGAATAATTATGCTGATTGTAAATGGACTAAATGAACAAATAAAGACACAGAGAGTGGCAGATTGGATAAAAAAACATGATCCATCAATATGCTACCTGCAAGAGACACACCTTAGACTTAAAAACACAAACAAACTAAACCTCAGGGATAGAAAAAATATATATCAAGCAAACAATACTTAAAAATGAGCAGGAGTGGCAATATTAAGCTCTGACAAAATAGACTTTAAAGTAAAATCCACCACAAAGGATAAGGAAGGACATTATATAATGATTAAAGGGTCAATACACCAAAAGGACATAACTATAACAAATATTTACACACCCAACGACAGGGCTCCAAAATACATAAAACAAACTCTAACGGCACTGAAAAGAGAGATAGACAGCTCCACAATAGTAGTAGGAGGCTTCAACACACCACTTTTGGTGAAGGACAGAACATCCAGAAAGAAGCTAAACAAAGACACAGAAGAGCTAAATGCTACAATCAACCAACTTGATCTCATAGACATATA
>NW_004444102.1:608123-615612 GCF_000243295.1 Trichechus manatus latirostris
AGAGCAATTAGGCTAGAGAAAGAAATAAAGGGCATCCAAATTTGTAGAGAAGAAGTCAAAGTATCTCTATTTGCAGATGATATGATCTTATACACAGAGAACCCCAAAGAATCCACAAGAAAACTACTGGAACTAATAGAAGATTTCAGCAATGTGTCAGCATACAAGATAAACATATAAAATCAGTTGGATTCCTTTACACCAACAAAGAGAACCTCAAAGAGCAAATCACCAAATCAATACCATTTACAATAACCCCCAAGAAGATAAAATACTTAGGAATAAATCTAACCATAAAAGACCTATACAATGAAAACTACAAGACACTACTGCAAAAAACTAAAAGAGACCTGCATAAGTGGAAAAATATACCTTTCTCTTGGATAGGTAGACTTAACATAGTGAAAATGTCAATTCTACCCAAAGCGATCTACAGATACAATGCAATCCCGATCAAAATTCCACCAGCATTTTTTAATGAGATGGAGAAACAAATCACCAATTTCATATAGAAAGGGAAGAAGCCTCAAATAAGTAAAGTATTACTCAAGAAGAGGAACAAAGTGGGAGGTCTCACACTACCTAATTTTAGAACCTATTATACCACCACGGTAGTCAAAACACCCTGGTACTGGTATAACAACAGATACATAGACCAATGGAACAGAATTGAGAATCCAGACATAAATTCATCCACCTATGAGCAGATATTTGACAAAGACCCAAAGTCCGTTAATTGGGGAAAAGACGGTCTCTTTATCAAATCGTGCTGATATAACTGGATATCCACCTGCGAAAAAATTAACAAGACCCATACCTCACACCATGTGCAAAAACTAACTTAAAATGAATCAAAGACATAAATATAAAATTGAAAACGATAAAGAGCATGGAAGAAAAAATAGGAAAACGCTAGGAGCCCTAAAACATGACATAAACACACTGCGAACCATAAGTAACAAAATGCGCAAGCACCAGAAGAGAGACTAGATAAAAGGGAGCTCCTAAAAATCAAACACTCACGCTCATCAGAAGACTTCACCAAAAGAGTCAAAAGACAACCTACAGACTGGGAAAAAAATTTTGGCTGTGTCAAATCCGATCAGTGTCTAATCTCTAAAATCTACAAGATACTGCAAATCCTCAACAACAAAAATACAAATAACCCAATTAAAAAACGGACAAAGGATATGAACAAGCACTTCACCAAAGAAGATATTCAGGCAGCTAACAGACACATAAAGAAATGCTCACTATCATTAGCCATTAGAGAAATGCAGATCAAAACTACAATGAGATATTATCTCACCCCAACAAAGCTAGCCTTAATCCAAAAAACACAAAATAATAAATGCTCGAGAGGTTGTGGAGAGACTGGAACACTTATACACTGTTGGTGGGAATGTAAAATGGTACTACCACTTTGGAAATCTATTTGGCACTTCCTTAGAAACCTAGAAATAGAAGTACCATACGACCCAGTTATCCTGCTCCTTGGAATATATCCTAGAGAAATAAGAGGTGTCACATGAATAGATATATGCACAACCATGTTCATTGCAGCACTGTTCACAATAGCAAAAAGACGGAAACAACCTAGGTGTTCATCAGTGGACGAATGGATAAACAAATTATGGCATATCCACACAATGAATTACTATGCCATGATAAAGAACAACGATGAAGCCGTGAAACGTAACATACAGGAAGCTGGAGGTCATTATGCTGAGTGAATTTAGTCAGTCACAGAAGGACAAATATTGTATAAGACCCCCATTATAAGAACTCAAGGAAAGGTTTAAACACAGAAGAAAACATTCGTTGTTGGTTACGAGGGTGGGGAGGGAGGGTGAGGGTTATTTACTAACTATATAGTAGATAAGAATTATCTTAAGTGAAAGGAAGGACAGCACACACTACAGGGAAAGTCAGCACAACTGGACTAAACCAAAGCTAAGAAGTTTCCTGAATAAAATCGAACGCTTTGAGGGACAGAGTAGCAGTAGTAGGGGTCTAGGAACCATGCTTTCAGGGGACATCTATGTCAATTGGCATAACAAAGCTTATTAAGAAAATGTTCTGCATCCTACTTTGGTGAGTGGCGTCTGGTATCTTAAAACCTTGCAAGCAGCCATCTAAGATGCATCAATTGGTCCCAACCACCTGGAGTAAAGGAGAATGAAGAACACCAAAGACACAAGGAAACTATTAGCCCAAGAGACAGAAAGATCCCATAAACCAGAGACTTCATTAGCCTGAGACCAGAAGAACTAGATGGTGCCTGGCTACCACCAATGACGGCCCTGACAGGGAACACAGTGGAGAGTCCCAGATGGGGCAGGAGAAAGGTAGATTGCAAAACTCAAATTCTAGTAAGAAGACCAGACTTAATGGTCTGACTGAGACTGGAGGAACCCCAGAATACATGGCTCCTGGATTCTCTATCAGCCCAGAACTAAAACAATTTCTCAGGCCAACTCTTCAGACAAGGACTGGACTAGACTTTGGGACGTAAAATGATATTCATGAAGAATGTGCCTCTTAGCTCAAGTAGATACAAGAGACTAAATGGGCAGCTTCTGTCCGGAGGTGCGATGGGAAGGCAGAGAGGGTTAGGAGCTCCTTGAATGGACATGGGGAATCGGGGCTGGAAAGGGGGAGTGTGCTGTCACAGCATGGAGAGAGAGGTTAGAGTCACATAACAATGTATGTGTAAATTTTTGTATGGAAAAAATTTAAAAAGTAAATAAAAAGATTACAGCCAGGAAAACCCTATGGAGCAGTTCTACTCTGTAACGCCTGGGGTCACTATGAGTTGCAATCAACTCAACAGCAATGGGTTTGGTTTTGTGACAGTGAGGCTTCCATCTTACATTAATAGGCAGTATGCAACTTAAGGAATGCTTTCTAGTCTATCCCACATCATTTTCTGAGTGCTCCTTAATGGGTGCAACCTAGTTCATGTGCAGACTTCTCAACCCTGACTTGACTGTGATGGCAGGAGGATTTTTGTTGTTTGTCTCTTTTCTTGGTTCTTGTGGCTGCTGATGTTTGCTTGCATCAAAGCTGCCTGCTTTTATTTGCTCTCCTCCAAGATCTCCATCTTTTTTTTTTTTTTTTTTAACAATATCTATAGGCATGGAGTTCTCCCATCTCTGTCCAAATAAAGTCAATCCCCTAAGGACGATCGGCAGAGTTCTTCATCCTTATGATTTGCATTTCCTCCTGGATAGAACTCTGATATCACTGCACTTGAACTGGAGTGGGGGCCCACTTTTACTGTAGTAACACTTCTCCTCTATAAATGTTTACTGTGAGGGGTTTTGCCCTTCTGACATGAAACCTACACCCTAGGATAAAACTGTGGTAGGGAAATTGGGGCTTAAGTATTCTTGACCAATTTTGCTTGTGGAAGAGCTTCCATCTTATGGGTCAGAGCTGGGTGAGAGAGAAATAGACTCAATCCTCTCCATCATGCTTACCTGGAATAGAGATTCCGTAACATGGTGGGGGCAGGATGATAATAAACACCAGCTGTCTGCCCCTACCTGGAGAAATCATACACCCAGGCTGTCAGCTTTCGGGACACCGATTCGGTGTCTTCTTTGCTACACAAAGGCAGTGTAAAGTTTTCATAACATAGGGTTGATGTGGGAGGAAGTTCAAATTGTTGTTTTGTTTGGGAAACTCCTTACTCTATCATTCTATTTAAAATTATTATTGCTATAATTAAAATTTTGTAAGAGTTCACATAATAATTGTTTCGAAAACTGCAAATCTGGAAACACTGATGTCTTTTTCCAATGTGGATTTATCTATCTAATTTATCCACCTACCTACATTTCTGTCTATCTATCTATCTATCTAATTTCAATGTACACACTCCTATTCATTTTTTGATTATTCCTTTCTACTGAGGCAAAGCGTGGCCATTTATCATTGTAACAACACTCTGCTTTACTCATTTTTTTACTCTCCTGATTCGTCATATCATTTAATATTGAGACTCCTGATTTAGGTCTAGCTATCTTAACAATTCTCTTCCTTTACTGAAAAGTGAAAGAACTGAGGAAGAAAGAGTTCCTTTTGTTTTTGTTTTTTTTTTTCTAGAGATTAACATACTCCAGTTTTCCTTAGCCAGAGATGATATATGGTGCACACCAAATAAATCATAATTTTAAATAAAATTTGTCAATTAAAAAATCCATTTCCCATGACTTTATCAAAATTCGTGCTATTGCTCCATAGATATATCTTGAATTATAGTGTTCAAAACATCTTCTCTCTTTCGTTTCTTCTTGATGTACTCATACCCAGAGAGAAGTTTCATACTTGAGTACCTCATTCAATCTGGAGGTTTTACTTAACTTCTCCAGCCCTTATTGGGAAAATAGAACTGTTATTGTAGTAGGTCCTTCATTGTCTAAAAAATGAATTATCCAAACCACAACTTTCTTAATGTTTATTTTTCTCAGGAAGGATTATTCCAATCCCAAATTTATTTTTATAGCCTCTTTTACAAAGTGACAAAGGGTCAAAAGTTGTCTAAAACATCACATTTTCAGTCTAAAACTAGTAATTTGGAAATACGATTGCAATGGTTGATAACCTAAGCATGAATTACCTAATAATATAATATTTTATATTATCTCAGAACAACCAATGCACTGTTCTGCGAATCAAATACATCTTATAAATGTGGATTTCTGTCACCAACCATAGAACATAGTAAGGACTTAGTTTAACCTGGGGGGGGAGAAGGATGCAGAAAAAATAGAAGTGAGAAAGCAATACAGGCAACATGATTACAAATTTTCCAAGGTCCCAATAAATCTGTGAGTGTGATTCAAGGTGCAGGATTGTTAACTTAAAACTCAACTGGCAGGAATTCCTCTTATGGAAAAAAAGGGTACACATATTTTATTCTACTCTTCCCACTAAATACAACTAAAAACCCTAGATATTGTATATAAAACAAATATACGAAGACTCTAAAAGGTGGAGAGAAGAATGTAGACCAGATATGGAGAGCAGAATCCAAAGTACAATGCCGTGGTGAGTTTCCTGGATTTTCATTTTGTTTCATATATTCCAATCTTAGAGCTGAAGATGTTTGCAACCAGGAAAAACCAATGGAAACAGATCAAAAATAGTCTCAACTAAAGCATCTTCTGACTAGCCAAAAGACCAGGAAAGGAACAGAAGAAGCCTAGCAAGACAGAAACTTTTTAGAAAATAACTGCTCCAACCATACACTACAGAACAAACTGTGGCTCCACCCCTACCTGTGCCAGCAAAGACCAAGTGAGGAGCTTGGACTTCCACACCTGTGAGGTTGTAAGAAGGCATATCAAGTCCCTGCCATGCTGATGACAGAAAAGACTGAGTAGGGAACTTGGATTTTCATTCCCAGTAGATGGTAACAAGACACATACGCTCTGTACCCCACAGTGTCAGTGGAGACCACATGAGGAGTCTGATTTTCCAACCCAACCTTGCAGTAATGATGCATCCCTTCCTCTCTCTGTTGGGTGGTTTCAGAAGAGACCTTGTGGAGAGAGGTGGCACCCCCAGTTTCCCAGGCTGGACTGATGTCAGAGAAATCCAGCTAAAACAGAAAATGTAAATAAGTTACAGAGTCTCATATTACATAACACAAACAAGTTCAGGTTTTAATAGAAAAACCACTCATCCTGCTAAGTACCAGGACTATCTAAAACTGAATGAAAAAAGGTAATAAATAGACATTAACACTGAGATGAAAGAGATGTTAAAGTTCTGGCAAAGATTTTAAAGCAGTCATAATAATAATACTTAAATGAGCAATTATTAATGCATTTAAAATGAATGAAAAAAAAAGCCTCAACAAAGAAACAGAAAGTCTTAGGAAAAATCCAAGGTATAAAGAAGAACCAAATGGAAATTTTAGGACTGAAAAATAAAATAAATGATCTAAAAATCTCAGTGGAAGCGTTCAAAAGCTGAATGGAGAGAAAAGTAGAAAGAACTACCAGTGAACTGGAGTATAAAAAGAAGAAAAAAAATAAACTCACTGATTCCGACTCATAGCGACCTTATAGGACAGAGCAGAACCACCCCCATAGGGTTTCCAAGGAGTGGCTGGTGGATTCAAACTGCCAAGGTTTTGGTTAGCAGATGAGTTGTTAACCACTATGCCACCAGGGCTCCAAACTGGAGGATAGGATAATAGAAACTACCCACTCTGAACAACAGAGAGAAAATAGACTTAAAAAATGAAACAAACAGAGCCCCAGAGATCTGTGGGACTCTAAGAAAAGCAGAACATTAATATCACAAAAGTCCTGAAAGGAGATGAGAAAGGAGAGGAGGCCAGCTGGGCTGAAAAAGTACTCAAAGACATAATAGGTGAAAAATTCCAAAATTTGGAAAGAGACATAAGTCTACAAAATCAAGAAGCTAAGCAAACCCAAATACGATAAACTGAAAGAAATCCAAACCAAGACATAAGCGAATTACATTTCTGAAAGCTATAGACAAAGACATTATCTTGAAAGCAGCCAGAGAAAATGAAATCTTACCTACAGGGTAAAGGCAGTTTGAATGAGAGAAGATTTCTCATCAGAAACTATGGAAGCCAGAAGGAAGCGAGACAATATTTTTCATGCACTGAAAGAAAAGAACTGTCAACCTAGAATCTATACCCAGTGAAAACATCCTTGACAAATGAAGGGTATATCACAAAAAAAAAAAAATATGAAGAAAAACTAAGAGAATTTGTCTCCAGAAGAGTTATGCTAAAAACACAGCTAAAAGAAGTTCTCTAAACAGAATGGAAATGATAAAAGACAATACCTGGGAACATCAGGAGGATAAAAAGAACACAGTAAGTAAAAATATGGGTAAATATAGTAAACTTTCTTTTCCTTGTGAGCTTTGTAAATTTAATTTGATGGTTGAAGGAAATTTAGGTAGATGAAATATCTAAGAACACATTATAAACCGGGGAGTTTTACGTGAGATAAAGTAAGGTAAAATTTCTCCATTTTGCTTGAGCTGGTGAAATGATAATAGCAGGAGACTGTGATATATATATAATGTAATGCTTAGAGCAACCACTAGGCTATACAAAGATATATATTCAAAAACACTATAAGTACATCAAAATGTAATTCTAAAAAAAGTTCACACAACCTACAGTAAGGCAGGAGGAGAAAGCAGAGAAATGAAAAAGAGAACAGAGAGAAAAAATAAAATAAAATGTTGGACTTAATTCCTAACATATCAGTAATTACATTAAATGTAAATGGCTTAAACATCAGTTAGAATTAGAAGACAGATATTGACAGAGTGGATTTCTTTTTTTTCTTTTCAGTTTTTTTTTTTTAATATTTTATTGTACTTCAGGTGATGGATTACAGAACAGATAGTTTCTCATGTAACAGTAACACACATGCTGTTTCATGACATTGGTTAACAACCCCACAACATTTTAACCCTCTAAATTCTC
>NW_004444102.1:618372-642056 GCF_000243295.1 Trichechus manatus latirostris
CTTGTCTTGTTCCTGTCCTGAAGGGGAATGTTTTCAGCCTCTCACATTAAGAATGATGTTGGTCTTTGGTTTTGTATAGATGCCCTTTATTATGTTGAGAAATTTCCCTTCTATACCTATTTTATCGAGAGTTTTTATCAGGAATGGGTGTTGAACTTTGTCAAATGCCTTTTCTCCATCAATTAAGATGATCATGTGATTCTCTTCTTTCCTTTTATTTATGTGGTAGATTACGTTGATTGATTTTCTAATTTTGAACCATCCTTGCATACCTGTTATGAATCTTACTTGGTCGTGGTGTATTATTTTTTTGATATGATGCCTAGTTCTATTGGCTAGAATTTTGTTGAGAATTTTTGCATCTATATTCATGAGAGCTATTGGTCTCTAATTTTCTTTTTTTGTGGTGTCTTTGCCTGGTTTTGGTATCAGCTTTATGCTGGCTTCATAGAATGAATTTGGAACTGTTGCTTCCTTTTCGATGCTCTGAAATAGCTTGAGTAGTACTGGTACAAGATCTTCTGTGAATGGTTTGTAGAATTCTCCAGTGAAGCCATCTAGGCCAGGGTTTTTTTTTTTGTTGGGAGTCGTTTTATTACCTTTTCAGTCTCTTCTCTTGTAATGGGTCTGTTCAGATTTTCAACATCACTTTGTTGTAGTTTGGGTAGGTAGTGTGATTTTAGAAATTTATCCATTTCCTCTAGGTTTTCAAATTTGTTGGAGTATAGTTTTACATAATATTCTGTTATGATCCTTTTTATTTCAGTTGGGTCTTTTGTAATGTTACCCATTTCATTTCTTATTTGGGTTATTTGCATCCTCTCCTGTTTTTCTTTTGTCAGTCTGGCCAGTGGTTTGTCGATTTTTTTGATTCTTTCAAAGAAACAACTTTTGGTTTTGTTGATTCTTTCTGTTATTTTTCTGTTTTCTGTTTCGTTTATTTCTGCTCTGATCTTTATTTTTTCCTTTCTTCTGGTGCCTTTGGCCTTTTTTGTTGTTCTCTTTCTATTTGTTGGAGTTGTGTAGTTAATGTTTTTATTTTGTCTCTTTCTTCTTTTTTGATGTGTGCATCTATTGCTGTAAATTGTCCTCTGAGGACTGTCTTTGCTGTTTCCCAAACGTTTTTGTATGATGTGTTTTCATTCTCATTTGATTCTAGGAATTTTTTGATTCCTTCTCTGATTTCTTCTATTACCCAGTGATGTGTAAGCAGGGTATTGTTTAGTTTCCATGTAATTGATTTTTTCCTTGCTCTTTCTGTTGTTAATTTCTACCTGATGGCATTGTGGTCAGAGAAGATACTTTGAATTGTCTCAAGATTTTGGAATTTGTTGAGGATTGCTCTGTGGCCTAAGATGTGTTTTATTCTGGAGAACGTTCCATATGCATTGGAAAATAATGTATATTTTGCAGCTGTTGGAAGGAGTGTTCTATATATGTCTATGAGATCAAGTTGGCTGATTGTGCCCTTTCGGTCTTCTGTATCTTTGCTGAGTTTCTTCTTAGTTGTTCTGTCCTTTACTGACAGTGGTGTGTTGAAGTCTCCTACTATTATTGTGGAACTGTTGATTTCTCTTTTCAGTTTTGTTAGAGTTTGTTTTATGTATTTTGGAGCCCTGTCATTGGGTGCATAGATGTTTATTATGTTTGTGTCTTCATGATGGATCATCCTCTTAATCATTATATAGTGTCCTTCTTTGTCTTTTATGGTAGATTTAGTTTTAAAGTCTATTGTATTTGACATTAGTATTGCCACACCTGCTCTTTTTTGGTAGTTGTTAGCTTGATACATTTTTTTCCAACTTTTGAATTTTAATAAATTCACATCTTTGTTTCTAAGGTGTGTCTCTTGTAGACAGCAAATTGATGGATCCTGTTTCCTTATCCATTCTGTCACTCTCCAACTCTTTATGGGTGCACTGAGGCTGTTTACATTCAGTGTAAGTATTGATAGATGTGAGTTTGTTGCTGTCATTTTGTGGTGCGTTTTTTTTTGTCGTGCTGACGTTTTCTTTGTTCTTCTTACTCTCCTGTGCTACTTTTGTTAGTGGATTTTTTTTTTCATTTCTTTTGTTTTTGTAGGTTTTGTTTTTGGTGAGATTTTATGTTTTTCCTCTTTATTTTTATGAGTATGCTTGTTAACTTTCTTTGTGGTTACCATGAAATTTACCCTTATCTTTCTAAGTATGAAGCTGTCTATTATTACTTGGTATTGCCTTGCCTTCGTCCCCATTGGAAAGTTTTATACCTACACCATTTATTCCCTGTTTATTTTTCTGATATTGTTGTCATTTACGGATTAACTGCTCTGATTCTCTGTTGTATTTCTTTTGCTTTTGGATAGTCCTTGAGTGTTCATTTCCTAGATTGGTATCTGGTTGGTATGATCTTACGTCCTAGATTCTGCCTGTGAGATGAAGTTATTTATTCTCAGATCGAAGAACTCCCTTTAATAATTCCTGTAAGTTTGGTTTGGTTTTTATGTAGTCCCTTAATTTCTGTTTATCTGGAAATAATCTAATTTCACCATCATATTTTAATGAGAGTTTTGCAGGATATATTATTCTTGACTGGCAATTTTTTCTTTCAAGGTTTTGTATATGTCATCCCATTGCCTTCTTGCCTGCATGGTGTATGCTGAATAATCTGAGCTTAGTCTTATTGTTTCTCCTGTGTACGTGACTTCTTGTTTTTCACGAGCTGCTCTCAGAATTCTTTGTCTTTGGTTTTGTTGAGTGTGATTATGATATGGCTTGGTGATTTTCTTTTGGTGTCTATCCTATATGGGGTTCATTGATCTTCTTGGCTGGTCAGCTTTTTATCTTTGATGATATTGGGGAAGTTTTATGTCAGCAGTTCTTCAATGATCATCTCTGTGTTTTCTGTTTTCTCCCCCTGTTCTGGAACTCCAATCACTTGCAAATTTTTGCTTTTGATTGTATCCCACATAACTCTCAGGGTCTCTTCATTTGTCTTTGTTCTTTTTTCTGAGTTTTCCTTAGAGTTGTATCCAAGTGTTTGTCTTCAATTCCACTGATCCTGTCTTCCACTGTTTCATATCTGCTTCTCAGCCCTTCTATGACTCTGTCCGTTTCTGAAATCTTGCTGTTTATCTTTTTGATTGCTAATTGTTGTTTTTGTATAATTTCCAGTTGTGAATTTATTTTGGCATTTTTTTCCTTCATTATTATCCCAAATTCTTCCAATTTTTTGTGTGTATTTTCCATGAATTTGTTTATTTTTTTCTAATTTTTGTCTGCTTTTTTCTTCATGTCTTTGAGAATTCTGAGTATTAGAGAATTCCCTATCAGGTAGTTCTAGTGGCTTTTCTTACACTGGGAATTCATCTGGTGTTTTATTTTGGACGCCTACTGGAACCATCCTGTCCTGTTTCTGTAAATGTTTTGATCTTGTCTGCTCTCTTTGGGCATTCAGTAGTTATTTTTCTCATTTGTTAATTGTAGATTTATTTGTTTCGTCTTTTTTTTTAATTTGGCTATGTCTAAGCAGGCAGGCTATGTGTTCTTTGTTGTTTGCTTCTCTGTGGGCATGACATTTTTCACTTCCTTCTCCAATTGGCAGTCAGTCACTCAGATATGGTACTGCAGGGCAGGTCTAGCTGAAGAGGAGTTACTGGGATGTGTTCTTTTTTGCACTTACTAAAGCCACTAGGGCAGGTCAGTAATTGGTGTAGGGCAGGTTCCAGTCAGCCATGCCTACGCTGCTTCATGATGTTAAGTGCATGGTGCAGGTAGGCAGGATGTGGGGGGAGATTGTTATGTGTGGAGCTTAGATGGATATGGGAGAGTGGAGAGAGGAACAGGAGCTGAAAACATACAAACAAACAAAAAAGAGTGCTGGGGGAGCTTGTTGTTGGAGTGGAGAGATGAGAGACTATGAAATGGAGAAAAACAAAAAGGGGAAGAAGAAGAAAAAAATGAATAAATAAAAATCAGAAAGGAAAAAGAACAGCAAAGCTCCCAGGGATCCCACTGGTGCAGCTATGAGTTCTGGGGAAGTTGTTCTCAGGTGTTGCAGTACAGCCTGGCTAGAAGGTGTAGAGGTATTCAGCACCAGATATTCAGGGAACAGAAGGAGAAGGAAGGTATAGAGAGATGATAAACTGAGTAATGAAGAAAGAGAAAAATGGGAAAAGAGTGAAAAGAAAAAAAAAATTAAAAAAAAAGAACAAGAAAAGCCCCCAAAAACACAGAAAAAAAAAAAAAAGACCCCAAGAAAAAAGAAATGCCCTCTGGGATCCTTCTGGATGTCTGCCCAAGCCGAGGGAGTAGGCTCCAAGCCACACAGCACCGCCTGGCCAGAGATGGCTCCCAACTCATGGAAAGGAAAAGAAAACACAGAAACAATTCAAAACAAACAAAAGCCCGGGGTTTCCCACCAGCATAGCAGCCCAGACCGGGAAGCAGCTCCACACTCAAACAGAACTCCACAGCCCCTCACGAAAAAGCAAAGATGGCTCACAGAGCCAGGTATTTGAGCGAAAGGAGGGGGAGGTGGTAAGAGGTAAGGAAGAAAACAAATGAAGTGGAAAAAAAGCAACAACAAATGGCACTCAGAGAGCCAACCAGTGCATGCAGGTGGAATCCAAGCAGCTGGTGCTTCCCAGAGAAGAGACTGGGGCTGCGGGAAGCAGAGGAGGCCAAGTGGGAGTGAAGAAGGGTGGGGGGTGGGAAAGCATATATCGCAAATTACTGATTGTTCTGTCTCCCGCTGGAAGCTCCGTGAAGCTGCTTTCTCATACCCCCTATTTGCTGGTCTTTGATAGGAGTCCAAGATGGCGGATCAATGCTTGGTTAACTGATAGGGAACCTCTGCATGAATCTCTCCTCACTCTCCGTTCTCTGTCAGTTTCTCACTCCATTGGTGCTTGGCTGAGTTCTTTATTTCTTCATTTGATGTTTTAGGGTTTCAGGATTGCTGTTTTTTTTGCTTGGCTTAGTTTTTCCGATCTTTGCTGTGGAGGGACGGCATGGTGCTTCTGCCTAGGGCGCCGTTTTGCCCAAGAAGCCCAAAATGTCCTTTTAAGATGTTAAAAAGCAAACATGTCACATTGTGGACCAAGGTGTGCCTGACACAAGCCATGGTATTTTCAGTAGTCTCATATGCTTGGGGAAGCTGGACAATGAGAGACCAAAGAAGACTTGATGCATTTGAATTATGGTGTTTGTGAAGGATATTGAATATACCATGGGCTGCCAGAAAAACGAACAAATCTGTCTTGAAAAAAGTTCAGCCAGAATGCTCTTTAAAAACGAGGTTGGCTAAACTTTGTCTCATGTACTTTGGACATGTTATCAGGAGAGACCAGTTCCTGGAGAAAGACATCATGCTTGCTAAAGTAGAGGGTACGAGAAAAAAGAGGAAAATCCTCAATGAGATGGGTTGACCAAGTGTCTACAACAATGGGCTCAAGCATAACAACGATTGTAAGGACGAGGCAGTGTTTTGTTCTATTGTACATAGGGTCACTATGAGTCAGAACGGACTTGTATGCATCTAACAACAACAACTCATATGAAATATTTAGTGTAGTCAAATATAGAAACCAAAGTTCACTAATGGTTACCAGGGGCTGAAGGGAGGCGGAAATGGAGTTATTGCTGAGGAGCGCTTAGTTTTTGTTTGGTGTGATGTAAACATTTGGAAATGGACAGTGGTGATGGCAGCAGGACATGGTGAAAGTAATTAATGCCACTGAATCGTGCACTTAAAACTGGTTATAACATTTTTTTCTATATACATCTATCTATCTATCTGTCTATCTATCTATCTATCTATCTATTACCACAAGAAAATTAAAATATGAAAGTCCTTATAACTCCTCTACCCTCTCTTTTCACTTCCTTGGTAAACTTAGAATCAAAGTGTTGAAGGCCAAAGAGCCACAGTTTGCAATGAGCCTGGGTTCCAGAATCACCCTCTAAATGTCTACAATTCGATGCTGTGCTATGAAAAATACCCTTTATTGTGTTAAGCCCTTACAATTTTGAGTTTTATCTGTTACACAAGTCATCATTACTTTACCAATATAAGCCAGTCAGAGGCATTGAAGAAGGCCAGTAAAGGCAACAAGGAGGAGAAGGAATGAAACTTGTGGATTTCTGGTGAAACCATTTTGCAGGCAGAGGGAACAGCCAGGGCAAAAGCCCTAAGGCTGGAATATCCTAGCACATTCAAGAACAATGAGAGCATTTAGTGTGGCTAGAAAGAGTGGGGACATGGTGATGTTCTTTATGATGTTTTTGATTTTTCTTTTTGCTTTTATGAAAATGTTGCAATGGACATAACTTTGTATACTTTTTTTGCATTATTGTCTATTTCTTTTTAGGAAAAGATAAGTCTGTAGAAATAAAATTTCTGGGTTTCAGGAAATGCACATTAAAAATTCAGATACATATTCACAAATCTGTCCTCCAGAAAGAATGTAACAACTTTACACACTCACCATCAGTTTTTCTATCTTTATGTTTGTCATCACAGTGTAATATCACTATCTTCATCTTTGCCAAAAATAGTAAAAACCATAATGATAAAAATAATAGCTCATATTTACTGAACACTGATTATATACTAAGCTAGGTACTAAGTGCTTTATAAACATTAAAGAAATTGATCCTTGAATTAACACTCTGTGTTATTTGTGTTATTTCCACAGTGTATATAAGGAAACTGAGTCATAGAGAAGAGTGATTCTATTTAGCTATAAAAAATTTAATAGGTATAATGGTATCCTATTTGAATGTTTCTTTGACTGTTAGTGAAACTAAGTGTATTTTATTTGAATAGTTTCACTTTTATGAACTATACTTTCAAGTCATTTCTCATCATTTTGTTGGAGAAATTGTCCATTTCCCACAGACTTGTAAACTCTATACTATTTTGATATTATTATAAGCTGCAGATACATTATCTCAGTTGTTCATTTGCTTTTTAAGATGGTTACAGCATTGTCAGATGAAGGAATATATTGTTTAATAACACAAATCATCTATTTTCAATAGAAAGTCACTTCATAATGAAAAATAGAATTTTAGTTCTCCTTGAATCCAGATTTCTGGGGTCCATGGAGGTGAGGTGACCCACCCAGACCATTGTCCTGAAGTGTTCCTTTGAACCTTGAACCTTGAAGAAACTGGTTTCTAAAAGTTACCTTTGAGTCAAGTAATGGTCTAGATTAAATTAGCCAAGACCGTTTTGCCTTTGGCACTGTGCTCTTTTGAACAATTATCTGTACACAGTTTTGACCATGAAAACTCCAAAGGTCAGAGTAGAGCTGTGTTTTAAGATAAATCAACCATTATTTTAATTGTTCTTCAAGACAATGCTGTGTGAAATCCTTCCTGCTCACAAATTTTTTTTCATCCATTCTGTTCCAGCCTTCTTACCATGGCAATGTGAATAAGATGGGGTATAAGAATCTTTGGAAGTTCTTTCCTTGCTGGAACTTTTTTTTTTACCAGAAGGACATCATGCTTGGTAAAGTAGAGGGTCAGCGAAAAAGAGGAAGACACTCAACGAGGTGGATTGATACAGAGGCTGCAACAATGGACTCAATCATAACAACAGCTGTGAGGATGGCGAAGGACTGGGCAGTGAGTGTTAAGTTCTGCTGTACATAGGATCACTATGAGTCAGAATCCACTCGATGGCACCTAACAACAAAAGTTGAAATATTACCCCAATTTACAAATTGTATATTAAATAAATTTCAATCAACTTCTGTTATTGGCTTAATATGATTTTTGTTTTAACAGTAGCCACTAATGACTAGATATATTCATTTAAAAACAGAAGCAAAAAGTAGTGTTTAAAAATTCTGGTAATTAGAACTAAAGAGAGAAACAAATTAGAGAAAAATAATGAAAATATTGTTACATAGTAAAAATAAAAAAGGATTAGGTGAAAAAAGAAAGACTTGTTAACATTAGAATTTTTTTCATTGAGATAAAACATACACGAAGTACACAACACTTTTTGTATGTAGCTTGATGAATTTTTACATCTATGTAGACACTCACTTATACACAACCCAGATCAAGATATAGAACATTTTCACTACCTCAGATGACTCCCTGATGTCCTTCCCCAGTCAATGCCACCCTCAGAGGTTACTGCACTTTTGAATTCTAACCTTATTAAATTTGTTCTGCCTGTTCTCTCTCTCTCTCTGTGATGTGTTAATGAGATATTATTTACATACAACAAAATGGACAGAAAGTGTATAGCTGATGTATACATCCATTTAACCACTATCCAAATCAGGATACAGAGCATTTTCATCAACTGGAAGTTTTCTCTTGTTTCTTCCTAGTCAATATTCTTTACAGGAAGCCAATATTTTGACTTCTATCGCTCTAAATTAGTTTTTCCTATTTTTAAACTTCATATTATAGTATCATACAGGATCTGTTCTTTTGGTTCACCAACTTTCACTTGTCATGAAATCAAGTGGATCACTAGCTAATTTTCTCTTTTTTAAGCTATAATATTAATTTTGTGTAATACAGAAATTAATTACCCATTCTTCTGTTGCTGTACATTGAGTTGTTTCCAATTTTGCACTATTCTAAACACAAATGAATATTCTTATAAGTACTAAGAGTTTAATAAAGAGACCAAAACAAAATCAATACACCAAAAATAAAGATAAAAAATGACTAGAAAATTGTAATGAAAGGTACCATTCATAATAGATCTAAATTACCAAAAATACTTAGGGCTGAATTTATTAAGAGGTGCACTTGAACTTTATAAAGGGAACTATAATATTTTATTGGGATAAATAAAGAAGCAGACTTATAGAGACAAATAATGTACCTGGGTACTTCAGCTAAATGTTATAAAAATGTTTAGTGTTCCCAATTTATCTAATAAAATCAAATCAGCACAATTGCTACAAAAACCCAAACATAATTTTGAATTAAAAATCATTTGGAAAAAAAAGTAATGACAGAATCAATAATAGTGACAATTGTGGGAGGGCTGATGTTACTGAATGTTAGATGTGTAAAGCTACGGGAGAAATGTGAACTCTGAAAAAGAAAAAAAATACATGATATGTGATAAGGTCACTCTTTCTAAAACTGATTAAGAAAGAAATCCTTAATAAACAATTTTGCTTATACTTTCAAAAATTAACAATGTTGACCCTCAGTTTTAAATGATACTTGATTTCCACCTAGTAACCAAAATATATCCTAAATGAACCACCATGGGAAGGGCAATGATGTTTTTTTCTTAGTTTTAGTTACTGTGACAAAATATACATAATGTAAAATTTGCTATTTCATCCATGTTTAAGTGTACAATCCAGTGGCATCAATTACATTCACAATGTTGTGTGAATCGATACATCTAACACCAAAGCTTTTACATCACTCCAAATAGAAACTCGGTATCTGTCCTCCTGGCCCCTGGGAACCACTAATCTACTTTCTGTTTCTATTAAAACATTTTATATAAGTGAAACTGTACAATATTTGACTGTGTATGGCTTATTTCATTTAGCACAATGTTTTCAACGTTCATTCACGTCGTACCAAGCATCAGAACTTCATTCCTTTTTTTTTTTTTAATACTGTATTGTGTTTAAGGTGGAAGTTTACACAGAAAATTAGGTTCCCATTTAACAATTTCTACTCAAATTATTCAGTGATACTAGTTACATTTTTCACAATGCATCATCATTCTCATTCATTCAATTCTGGTTGTAGTATTTCCAGTACCCTAGTTTCCCTTTCTTCTTACCTTCTCATCTTTGCTTTGGTGTAATTTTTGACCATTTGGTCTCATATAGATGATTTTTAAAAGAATCTCTTTACTCACAGGTGATATTCTTTATTTTTTGCCCCAATCTGCTATTTAGCTAAAAGGTGACCTCGAGGAATAATTTTGGTTTAAGGTTTAAAGAGTATCAGGGCGATAGTTTTGGAGAGTCCTCTAATCTCAATCAGTCCAGTAAGTCTGGACTTTTCAAGAATTTGAATTTAGCTCCAGATTTTTCTCGAGTTCTATCAGAACCCACCTATTTTGGCCTTGATCTGAAAGGTAGGTTGTGGTAACCAGGCGCAATCTAGTTCTTCTGATCTCAGGGTAGATGAGGCTGTGGTTCATGTAGACTATTAGTCCTGTAGACTGGTTTCTTCTCTGAGTCTTTGGTTTCCTCCTTTCTTTCTTTCTTTTTTTTTTTTTTTTTCCAGAAGAGTAGAGGCCAATAGATGTATCTTAGATGGCCACTCACAAGCTTTTAAGACCAGACATTATTCATCACATTGGGATGTAGAACATACACTTAATGAACTATATTGTGCCAATTAACTGAGTTGTCCCAGGAGACTATGGTCCTAAGCCTTTAGACTCAGAAAACCAATCTCACAAGCTTCTGGTTATGTCTAAGAAGTATTCGTAACTGTGTCCCGTATATGATTTATTATATATATGGATATACACGCATGCATACCCATACATGCATACATACACTTATAGATACATCTATCTGTGCACACGTATGTATCCACATATTCATCTCCATACACATTCCTAGTAATCACCAATGAACATTATTCTCTGTATAAATATCTATTTTTGTTTTCTTATACAAGTACAATCATACAATATTTTATTAGATCTCTTGGGTATATAAGTAGAAGTGGGATTGCTGAATTATAAAGTATTTTCATTTCTAGCTTTTTGTGGAAGTGCCATACCATTTTCCATAATGGTCGTACCATTTTACAATCCCATCTGCTGTGGGTAAGTGTCACAATCTCCCCACATCCTTGTCAGCATTTGTTATTTTCTGTTTTTTGTTTGTTTGCTTCTTTCTTTTTTTTTTTAATCAGTGCCACTTTTGCAGGGGTGAGATGGTATCTCAGTGTAGTTTTGATTTGCATCTCTGTAACGGCTTGTGTTTGCAAGCATCTTTTCATGTGTTTGTTGGCAGCTTGAATGTCCTCTTTGTGAAGCGGGTCATATCTGTGATGGTTGATGTTATGTGTCATCTTGGCTAGGCTATGATTCTCAGTGATTTAGCACACGTTATGTAATCATCTTCCATTTTGTTATCTGATGTAAGCAGCCAATCAGTTGGAAGGGGAGTTTCCTTGGGGGTGTATCCTACATCCAGTATTAAATGGATATTCTGGCAAAGTTCAGTATCTATCTCAACCTTGTAATCTTCTCATTGTCTGACTTCTGATTTCTGAGACATAAGTCAGCAGAGACCTCCAGCCTGTTGCCTGAACTGTAGACTCTGGGTATGTTAGCCCTTACAACCACATGAGCCAGTAGAGATCTTCAGCCTGTCATCTGACCCACAGGTTTGGGACTTGCCAGCTCCCACAACTGTGTGAGCCATTTCCTTACAATTGCACAAGGCATTTCCTCTAAGTAAATTTCTGTCTTTTGAACCTCTAGAGAACCCAGACTAAGACATTTTGTACCAAGAGTGGTTCTAGAGGAACAAAATCTTAAGGAAAAGTTTCTAAAATTATTCTCATCTGGCTAGACTTAAAGGCACTAATGACTATATTTCCAGTAGTAAAGAGGGCACTACTAATACGTGACATCCAGTAGTAAAGACGGGGCAATAGATATACACAAAATATCACCACCATTAAATCAAATCTTTGTGAGAGACAAGGCTGTGGGTGATTAAGTATATGATACCTTCCAACATTTTTGTCAAACTGAGAAGTAAAATGTAGCTGGTAGTTTGGTCCTATTTTTGCTAGACAAAGTGGAGAAAGAAAACAATGAGCTCAGGAATTCAGAGTCACAGCTCAAATCACACATAAAAACCTAAAAGTTTGTATTTGTGCCCTGAAAGAAATCCTCATTTCTTGTAGTAACAGAGCTGATATTACCAATAACCAAGCCCAGAATCTTATCCTAGGCATGGCTGAATTACAATGCTAGTTGAATTCCCAACCTCAAATGGTGTCTGAAGTTAAAGTGAGTGCATTGATTGAGAAGAAATAGGATCCTGAAACTTGGGATGGGGACATATGGGTAGATAACCTGGAAGCTGGGGACATTGAGCCTCCAAATTCCGTTGATTCACGCCTTCCAACAGAATCAGCCCTCTCACTCCGATCTGAAGAGGTTACTCTAGCTCTCTAGCTTTGTCTGTTAAGACACCTTCCCCAGTAAAGTCATCCTATTCACGGCCAACTAATGAGATTAAACTTGCTGTGTCTGAGGAGTCCTTGTTTGAGACATCTCCTGGGGCTGCACCTTAGGCATTGCCTGGGGCATCAGTTGAAGCAGATGATCCCCACCACCTACTTGTGCTTCTATACATGTAACTAAACTTAAGCCCCAGTGAGCTCCAAGAGGTGAAGCACAAAGTGTGACAACATGAGGAATACACTACACTCCAAAAGAACTTCTTGGTTTTTATAATACGTAAAAAACAGAAACCTGGGGAATATGTGTAGGAAAGGCTCTTAATGGTATAGGATAATGGTACAAGGAACATAAAATTGGATCAATTTGAGTTTACTGATATGGGCCCACTAAACAGCAATTCTTCATTCAGTGTTTCAGCTAGAGAGCTTAGAAAAAGATCTAAAATTTTATTTAGTTGGTTGACTGAAGCATAGGCCAACAGGTGGCCTACACTAAATCAAGTTGAAATGCCAGAATTGCCTCGGTGTACTGTAGAAAAAGGTATCGAAAAGCTTAGGGAAATAAGAATGTTAAATTGGATTTATCATGTTGGACCTACAGACTCAGCCAGGGAATGCACAGATGACACACTTTTCACCACAACTGTGAGGAATAAGGAGCTCTGGTGGCATAGTGGTTAAGTGTTTGACTGCTAACCAAAAGGTCAGCAGTTCAAATTCACCAGCCACTACTTCGAAATGCTATGGAGCAGTTCTACTCTGTACTATAGGATCACTATGAGTCAGAATTGACTCAACAGCAACAGGTTTGGTTTGGTTTTGTAAAGGGGGCCCCAGCATCATTGCAGATTGCTGTAATTAGTCTTTTACAGGGGACAGATTTTACTGTGGTAACTGACATATCTGAGTTAAGACACCTCACTACAATGGGGCTGATTGGACCAAGGGGTGGTAGGGTCCAAGTGGTAGCATTCAATCAACAAAGACAAAGTGGGTGCAGGTTCTGTAATGGATAGCAGAGTCAAAGCTGTAATCAGAGAAGTCTGACTCACATGGACTTATTGCACTGGCTGTTTAGTCATGATGTCCCTAGAGGTGAAATAGATGTGAAAACTCCTAAATATTTACTAGATCAGTATAAGCGGAAACATTCTAGGTCTAGCGATCAGCAGTCTTACTTGAATCACCAGATTAGAGTCATAGCCCTTCAATCAATTCACAGACTTAAGCCAGTTTACAGACTCATAACGCTTTGACTGAAGGGGAGGCTTGGTCGCCTTGAGGAAGGACCCCACTGCACTGTCAAAAACTTATACTGTTAATCTTTCTCCCAGCCTTCTCCAAATGGATCTACAACTTTTTACATGAGTGACTTCACTGGGGAAAAGGAAATAATTCAGACATTTTGGGGATTGCTGAACACTGGCTGCTAACTGACACTAATTCTAGGAGTCCCAAAACATCATTGTGGCCCATCAGTGAGAGTAGGGGCATATGGCGGTCAGGTTACTGATGGAATCTTAACTCAGGTCTGTCTCAAGTGGGTTCAGCAGGTCCCTGAACCTGTCCTGTAGTGATTTTCCCAGTTCCAGAATGTATAATTAGAATAGACATACTCAACAACTGGCAGAACCACCAAATTGGATCCCTGACATGTGAAGTAAGAGCCATTATGGTAGGAAAGGCCAAATGATAGCCATTAGAACGTCTCTACCTAGGAAATAGTAAACCAAAAGCAATACTACATTCCTGGAGGGATTGCAGAGATTACTGCCACCATCAAGGACTTGAAGTGCTGGGGTAGTGATTTCCACCACACCCCATTCAGCTCTCCTATTTGGCCTGTGCAAAAAACAGATGAATCTTGGAGAATGACAGTGGATTATTGTAAACTTAACCAGGTATGACTCCATTTGCAGCTTCTGTTCCTGATGTGGTTTCATAGCTTCAGAAAATTGATACATCTCCTGGTTTCTGATACGCAGCTATTGATCTGACCAATGCCTTTTTCTCAATATCTGTTTCTAAAGATCATCAGAAGCAGTTTTCCTTCAGTTAGTAAAGCCAGCAATACACCTTCACTGTCTTACCTCAGAGGTCTATAAATTCTCCTATGTCATAAGTTAGTCCACAGTGACTGTCCTGGTCATCCAGCACTGCTATAGCAGAAATACCACAAGTGGATGGCTTCAACAAAGAGAAGTCCACTCTCCCACAGTCCAGTAAGCTAGAAGTCAGAACTCAGGGGTGCCAGCTCCAGGGCAAGGCCCTCTCTCTCTCTGTTGGCCCTGGAGGAAGGTTCTTGCCATCAGTCAACCCCTTGTCCAGGAGCATCCCAACACAGGAACCTCAGGTCCCAAGGATGTGCCCCACTCCCAGCACTGCTCTCCCAGTGGCATGAGGTCCCCATGTCTCTCTGCTTGCTTCTCTCTTTCATATCTCAAAGGAGATTGGCTTAAAACACTATCTAATCTTGTAGCTCTCATCAATATAACTGCCACTAATCCATCTTATTACATCATAGTGATAGGATTCACAAGACATAGGGAAATCACGTCAGAAGACAAAATGGTAGATAATCATACAACACTGGGAATCATGACCTAGGCAAGTTGACAGATATTTTGCGGGAACAAAATTCAATCCATAACAGTGACCTTGATCTCTTTTCCCATCCATATGGAGTCACACTGGCTCATTACATTAATGACATTATGCTGATTAGATCTTGTAAAGAAGTATCAGCAGCTCTAGACCTAATGCTAACATATTTGAGTGCCAGAGTATGAGAATTAATCCAACAAAAATTCAGATGTCTTCCACCTCAGTGACATTTCTAGGGGTCCAGTGGTATGGGACATATCGAGATATTCCTTGTAAAGTGAAGGATAAAGTGCCGCATCTGACTCCTCTTACAACTAAAAAAGAGGCAAAAGGCCTGGTGGGCTTCTTTGGGTTTTGGAGGCAACATATTCCTCATATGGGCATCCTACTCTGGCCTATTTATCAAGTGACTCAAAAAGCTATTAGTTTTGAGTGGGACCCAGAATAAGAGAAGGCTCTGCAACAGATCCAGGCTGCTGTGCAAGCTACTGTACCACTTGGGCCATACAATCCAGCTGATACAACGATGCTTGAAGTGTCAGTGGCAGATAGAGATGATGTTTGGAGTCTTCAGCAGGCCCCTACTGGTGAATCACAGTGCAGACCCTTAGTATTTTGGAGCAAATCCCTTCCATCTTCTGCAGACAATTACTCTCCTTTTGAGAAACAGCCTTTGGCTTGTTACTGGGCCTTAGTAGAGACTGAACGCTCAACCATGGGCCACCAAGTTACCATGCAGCCTGAGTTGCCCATCATGAACTGGGTGTTGTCTGACCTATCGAGTCATAAAATGAACAGAAACACTCCATCATTAAATGGAAGTGGTATATATGAGATTGGGGCCTAGCAGGACCTGAAGGCATTAGTAAGCTACATGAAGTAGTTCAAATGCACATGGTCCCCGCCTCTGTCACATTAACCTTCCTTCTCCCAGTCTGCACCTATGGGCTCATGGGGAGTTCCTTATGATCAGTTGACTGAGGAAGAGAAAACTTATACCTGGTTTACAGATGGCTCTGAACAATATGCAGGCACTGCCTGAGAGTAGACAGTGGCAGCACTGCAGCCCTTTTCTGGGACTTCCCTGAGGACAGTGGTGAAGTGTAATCCTCCTTCTGGGCAGGACTTCAGAAGTGCACCTGGTTGTTTATTTTTCTTGGAAGGAGAAATGGCCAGATGTGTGATTGTATACTGATTCGTGGGTTGTGGCCAATTATTTGGCTGGATCATCAGGGAATTTGAAGGAACATGATTAGAAAATTGATAACAAGTAGATACGGGGAAGAGGTATGTGGATAGACTTCCCCTAAATGGACCAAAGAATTAGAGATATTTATGTCTCATATGAACGCTCACCAAAAGTAACCTCTACAAAGGAAGATTGTAACAATTGAGTGGATAGGATAACATATTCCATGGATACCAGCCATCCTCTTTCCCTAGCCACTTCTGTCATTGTCCAATAGGCTCATGAAAAAAGTGGCCACGGTGACAGGGATGGAGGGTATGCACCAATCAGCAACATGTACTTCCACTTACTAAGGTCAGCTTGGCTACAGTTACTGCTGAGTTCCCAGTCTGCCAGGAGCACAGACCAATACTGAGTACCCGACCTGGCACCACCACTCGGGTGATCTCAGCAACCTGGTGACAAGTTGATTACATTGGATCACTTCCATCATGGAAGGGCAGACTTTTGTTCTTACTGGAATAGATGGTTACTCTGGCTATGGCTTTGCTTTCCCTGCATGCAATGCTTCTGCTGAAACTTCCATCCATGGATTTACAGAATGCCTTATCCACCATCATGGTAGCCCACATAGCATTGCCTCGGATCAAGGAAATCACTTCACAGCAAATGAAGGGAATCAATGGGCCCATGCTCTTGGAATTCATCATCTTACCATGTTCCCCATTAACCTGAAGCAGCTGGCTTGATAAAATGCTGGGATGGCTTTTCAAAGACATAATTACAGTGTCAGCTAGGTAGCAATACCTTACAGTGCTGGGTAATGTTTTCCAGGAGGGTGTATATACTCTAAATTAGCATTCAACATATGGTGCTGTTTTCTTGCATAGCCAGGAGTCATGGGTGCAGGAATCAAGGGGTGGAAATGGGAGTGGCACCACTCACTATTACCCTTAGTGACTCAACTTGCAAACTGTTTGCTTCCTCTCCCTGAGACCCATGCTCTGCACGTCTAGAGGTCTTAGTTCCAAATGGAGGAATGTTACCACCAGGAGACACAACAATAATAACATTGAACTGTAAGTTAAGAATGTCACCCAGCCACTTTGTGCTCCTCATGCTTCTGGATCAAGGGGCAAAGAAGGAAGTTACCATATTGGCTAGTGTTATTTATCCTGATTACCAAGGGGAAATCAGATTGATATTACATAACGGAGGTTAAGGAGAGTATGTCTGGAATACCGGAGACCCCTTAGGGTGTCTCTTAGTACTACCATTACCTGTGATTAAAGCCAATGGAAAACTACAGCAACCCAATTCTGACATGATTACTACTGGCCCAGACCCTTCAGGAATGAAGGCTTGGGTGACCCCATTAGGCAAAAAACCATGACCAGCCGAAGTGCTTGCTGAGGGTTAAAGGAGTACAGAATGGATGGTGGAAGAAGGTAGTTCCAAATACCAGCTATGACCAAATGACCAGTTTCAGAAAGGATGATTGTAATTGTTATGGATATTTCTTCCTTGTTTGTTATATGCATGTGTGTGTCTTTTTATAAGCACAAGTATTTAATTTTTATGAGGTCTTAGTTATCCGATTTGTCTTCTGCTTTTCATGCATTTGTGGTTGTGTTTGATTTTTTTTTTTTTTTTTAATTAGGTCCTGTAGTTTTGACCCTACGTTATCTTCCAGGAACTTTATAGTTTTAGCTTTAGCATTTAAATCTTTGATCCATTTTGAGTTAGCTTTTGTGTACTGTGTGAGGTATGAATCGTGTTTCATTTTTCTGCAAATGGATATCCAGTTTTGCCAGTACGATTTGTTAAAGAGACTGTTTCTGCTCCATTGAATGGACTTTGACCCCTTGTCAAAAATCAACTGCCCATAGATGGATGGATTTATTTCTGGGTTGTCAAATTTATTCCACTAATCTATATGCAAAGTTCATTCTTTTTTATGACTGAATAATAATACATTGTATGAATATACTACATTTTGTTTATCTGTTCATCTTTTAATGGCCACTTTGGGTTTTTCCATCTTTTGACTATTGTGAATAACGCCGCAGTGAACATTGGTGTACAAGTATCTGCTTGAGTCTTTGCTTTCAAGTCTTTCAAGCCATTCTTAAAGGTGGAATGGATAGGTCATATAGTAATTCTATATTTAACTTTTTGAGGAACTGCCAGTTCAACAATTTTACATTCACATCAGCCATGCATAAGCGTTCCAAACTATCCAAATCCTCTCCAACACTGGATACTTTCCATTTTTCTGATAATTGCCATCCTAGTGGGTGTGTAATGGTATTTCATTATGGTTTTCATTTGCGTTTTAATGATATTGAAAGGAGCCCTGGTGGTGCAATGGTTAGGCACTTGGCTGCTAACCAAAAGGTTGACAGTTTGAACCCACCAGATGCTCTGTGAGAGAAAATACCTGGTGATCTGCTCACATAGCCATTGCCATCGAGTTGATTCTGACTCATAGTGACCCTATAGAACAGAGTAGAACTTCCTATAGGGTTTCCAAGGCTGTAAATCTTTATGGAAGCAAATTGCCACATCTTTCTCCCATGGAACAAAGGGGAGATTTGAACCACAAATCTTTTGGTTAACAGCAGAGCGCTTAACCACTGCACCACCAGGGCTCCTGTCTAACCAAATAGCAATCATTAAAATTCATATAGTGTACTTTGTGTGTGAATGTACACACAAACACAGGTGTGTGATTATTTATTACCTTTTCCACCTAATTTTGCATATCTAGCTTTGTGCAATTTGTTTAACTGATTGTTCTGATAACCCATTGTTTTGTAAAAAATCATCCCAAAATTTAGTGGCTTTATACATCCATATTTTAATGGCACATACCCCCACACAATTCTACTCCTAAGCATCTAACCATTATGTATGTGCAACAAAAGACATGCACGGGAATGTTCATCACAGCACTATTCATAATAGTCTCAAAGTGAAAATAACTGAAATGATATCCTTGATGTAGAGAAGAATAAGTGTGGTATATTCATACAATGGGATATTATTTAAAAAAGAATAACAACTTGCGTTGTGTGCAGTAGGGTGAATATGAATCTCATGAAAAGAAGACAGTCACAAAGAGTATGCTCAATATATTTATTTTGTTGAATTTACAAACAGACAAAAGTTTGTCTATGGTTACTGATTATCAGAATAGTAGTTACCTTTGGGAACACTAGTACACTAGTACCTGGGAGGGGACACAAAGACTTCATGGATGTGCTCTACTTTGATCTGGATAGTAGTTACATGGATATGAAATTTTGTAAAAATTCATCTAGAAAACAAAGAATCCTCACAATGGGACCAATAAGCAACATCGTGATAAATGGAGAAAATACTGAAATTGCCAAGGATTTCATTTTGCTTGGATCCACAATCAATGCTCATGGAAGCAGCAGTCAGGAAATGAAATGACATATTGCATTGAGTAAACCTGCTGCAAAAGACCTCTCTAAAGTGTTAAAAAGCAAAGATGTCACTTTGGGGACTAAGATGTGCCTAACCCAAGCCATGGTGTTTTCAATGGCCTTATGTGCATGTAAAAGATGGACAAATGATAAGGAAGACCAAAGAAGGATTGATGCTTTTGAATTATGGTGTTGGTGAAGAATATTGAATATACCATGGACTGCCAAAAGAATAAACAAATTTTTTCTTGAAAAAAGTACAGCCAGAATGCTCCTTTAGATGGAAGGATGTCAAGACTTCATTTCACATACTTTGGACATGTTATTAGGAGGAACCAGTCCCTGAAGAAAGACAGTATGCTTGGTAAACTAGATGATCAGCAAAAAAAGAGGAAGACCCTCAGTGAGACGGATTGATACAGTGGCTGCAACAACGGTCTCAAACATAGCAATGATTATGGGAATGGTGCAGGACTGGGCAGTGCTTCATTCTGTTGTGCATGGGGTCACTATAAATCGGAACAACTGGCCGACACCTAACAACAACAACATATAATTATAATGTGCACCATTTTCTATACGTATGCTATATTTCAATAAAAATGTTTTTATAAATACAAATAACAATACAAAAGTAACCATGACTTGTAAATTCCCAGTTACATTTTGTATATTCTAATTGTAAGGTCCTTTTTTAGACTTCTGCTGCTATGCTATGAACAACGTACTGAACCCTAGGGTCCATTTGTTTGATTTTCAAGATACTGTGGACATAGCACATCAAGTCACGTCAGTGTTTTAAAATTGTTAGGAATTGCTGGTGATCAGTTTCAAATAGAAAAGAAACAAAGCATCTTCCATTTTCCTGAGCCTCTCAGGAAAGATGCAGATCCTTCAATCTAAGCAAGCAAAATTCAAGTTTATTCTTCAAATTATTTGTTTGGCTTTTTGTTTTGTTTGCAACTTCGGAATTTGACACAAATTTCTATGTCTACTTGCCCAATTTTCCAAATAAGAATTATAATTAGTATTATTAGAGCTTTTTTTGAGATTCTGTCAAAGTACCAGAAGGAGCTCTAATGTTGTAAGAGAGAACACCAGAGCACTCCCAGGAAAGACTTGTTCCATTTTGTGAGTGTAATGGACATGTGAGAAGGCATTCCAGAACTCAGCCCATAGGGTGAGCTAAATCTCATCAGGCAGCAGAGTGAATCAGAGGATCCCAGCTTGTGGGCCTTACAGTGTCAGGAGTGGCAAGACCCTTGGTGTTCCAAAGGTGTGGCTAAAGCAAAAGATACAGCTAGGTAGGACAGGAAGAGGATGAGACAAGAGACGTTGGTGACGTTCATTTTAAATTATTTACATCTTATTTTTTGACAACTGGAGAGGAAAGATTGTCACAGAATATCTTTGAGAACCAAGCAGACATGAAATTTTTTAATGATTCTCTGGTAGTACTGATCAGAGCTGCTTTGTATTTAAAACACGTCTGTCTTCCGAATAAGGGCCAGTTCAATGTTTTGGAGTTTTAAATCACAGTGACTGCCCAAAAGACTCAACAATCATTTTTAAAGAATTGACTATTGAACATGGCAGAGTAGTTAGACACTTCCTATATCCCTCGTACAACAAAGACCTTGAAACACAAGTGATTTGATTCTATGTGAACATCTGGCAGCCCTGAACAAGGCAAGGATAAGAAATCCATCAGAGTGATACAGGCGGGGAAGACCATTTGGAAGAGGTGAGGAGGGCTAGAACCGCGGCGGCGAAACTGCAGAGCCACAGCCATGCTGGTCCGCAGTGAAGCAGGCAAACAGCTGTACTGTGCACGCCCTCGGGAAGCAGTTTCCACATCTAGAGAGACACGGCAGCAGAGATTCTTCTTGAACATTCCAAAACAGTGAAGAATAGCTACCAAGAGGAAAGGATAAGTACATGTGTGCACGCTTTCAAGGGGATTAAAAAAAAAAAAAAAGCCCATTTGGGAAAAAATTCTCTCCCTTTTACGTCTTCCCTCCATGCTCTGCACCGGATTTGGGAGAAACATCTCTCCCTTTTACCTCCTCCCTCCGCACTCTGCACTGGGAGTCTGCTGGGCCAGAAGTAGATACCAAAAGGCGTCCTGACCCATTCTCCTGGCCTTGAAGAGGGAACAAACAATCTGCTGGCTCCCCTAGGCCAGCAACACAGTGTCGGCACAGCTCCTTTGCTGGCCACAGCTATCAGGGGTCCACAGACTCTGAGTGCCTTACACTCCTCTATAGACTTCTGGGGACCCATCTCAACAGCGTTAGCCCTCATTGCCACAGTACAACAGGGCAAACATCTGAAGTTTAACTTCAACAGCTTCAGCTGTGAACAGGCAGATTTGTGACCCTTGAAACAGCCCTGCCCCTTAAGTAGGCACTTTTATCCAACTGCAGCAGGGTATTGAGGCTGATGGTAGCTCCTAAAGTGCCTAGTCACCTGCTACAGGAGTTCAAGAAAAAGTGGTTCCCTCGACTCTTTACAGCCAACAGAGTGGTGTGCTCTCAGTCTGGCTGCAAAACTTACTTACCTACTCACCCTAGAGAATAGGGACACACTTCCCTTTCAGACTCTCAGGGGCAGCCCTCAGCCCCCTGCCTGGCTGAGTGTATGATCCTGTACCACAGCCAGAGTCCAGTGCCTGCACCAATAACCCATGCCTCTCTAGGACTGGAGGTGAGAGCCTGCATCACACACTTGGTGACTGACTGCCTGAACACCCGAGCTGAACCCATATAGGAAAATTTAACGGACTCCTGTGTGCACATACTTAGTTACAGAACTAACTACCTGGTGACAGGACGTTAGAGATCCAAAGGTGTCAAAAAATCAAACTAGTACACACGAGCAGCCTATTTGGCCATATCAAAACAAAATAAAATAAGAAGCTAGGTCTCACTAAACAAACACAAAATAAAATTATAATAAATTATTGATGGCTCGGAGACAACAGTCAATATCAAGTCACATACAGAGGTAGTCCATGATGGCTTCAGCAAGCTCCCAAAATAAAGAATCAATAAATTCTCTGGAGGAAGAGAAGTTCTTGGAATTACCAGAGGCAGAATACAAAAGATTAATATGCAGAACTCTATCTATCCAACATGCTCATCAAACCCTACATAAGGTAGATCCCAAAAGAAAGTCACCAAGACATATTATAATCAAACTTACCAAAACCAGAGATAAAGAGAATTTTAAAAGCAGCTAGGGATAAAAGAAAAGTCATCTACAAAGGAGAGTCAATTCTAATAAGCTTGGACTACTTAGCAGAAACCATGCAGGCAAGAAGGTAATGAGATGACATATGTAAAGCCTTGGATGAAAATAACAGCCAGCCAAGAGTTATATATCCAGCAAAACTGTCTCTCAAATATGATGGTGAAATTAGGGCATTTCCAGATAAACAGAAATTCAGGGAATTTGCAAAAACCAAACCAAAATTAGAAGAAATACTAAAGGGAGTCCTACGGTTAGATAATAAAACACCAGCTAACAACGCCAATCTAGAACACAGGACAGAGCAACCAGATGTTGACTCAGATATGGAAATCGAAACTACATCAAAGCTAAAACATTGAAAATAGGGAAACAGATATCAATAGGTAAAAAAAAGCATAATGTTAAAACAAAAAAAGAGGGACTTAAAAAATAGAGACATTGATTTTCTATATGGAGGGGAAGTTAAGGTGATATAAAGTAATAAAAGACTGGTATAAACTTAGAAAAATAAGGGTAAATATTAAGGTAACCACAAAGGAATCTAACATTCCTACAAATCAAAGTAAAAAAGTAGAAAAACATAAAGACCCAGAAACACAATATCTACACCAAAGAAAAAGATGAAATAAAATACATAAAGAAAAACAACTCAGCACAGAAAATTGAGAACAAAAAAACTGTGAACAACACACAAAAAGAGATATCAGGATGACAGCACTAAACTCATACCTATCAATAATTACGCTGAAAGTAAACGGACTTAATGCACCAATAAAGAGACGGAGAGTGGCAGATTCGATAAAAAAGCATGATCCATCTATATGCTGTCTACAAGAGATACACCTTAGACTTAAAGACACAAACAGGCTAAAACTCAAAGGATGGAAAAAAAAAAAATCAAGCAAACAACATTAAAAAAAGAGCAGGAGTGCCAATATTAATTTCAGACAAAATAGACTTTAAAGTAAAATCCACCACAAAGGATAAGGAAGGGCACTATATAATGATTAAAGGGTCAATACACCAGGAGGACATAAC
>NW_004444102.1:643579-652530 GCF_000243295.1 Trichechus manatus latirostris
AGCCAACATCATCCTGAATGGAGATACTTTGAATGCATTCCCCTTGAGAACAGGAACCAGACAAGGATACCTTTTATCACCACTATTATTCAACATTGTGCTGGAGGTCCTAGCCAGAGCAGTTAGGCTCCAAAAGAAATAAAGTGCGGCCATACAGGTGGGGAGGAGGTCAAAGTATCTCTATTCACAGATGATATGATCTTATACACGGAAAACCCGAAGGAATCCACAAGAAAACTACTGGAACTAATAGAAGCTTTCAGCAAAGTTTCAGGATACAAGATAAACATACAAAAATCGGTTGGATTCCTTTACACCAACAATGAGAACCTTGAAGAGGAAATCACCAAATCAATACCATTTATAATAGCCCCCAAGAAGATAAAATACTTAGGAATAAATCTAACCAGAGACGTAAAAGATCTGTACAGGGAAAACTACAAGACACTACTGCAAGAAACTAAAAGAGACCCGCATACGTGCAAAAATATACCTTGCTCATGGATAGGTAGACTCAACATAGTGAAAATGTCAATTCTACCCAAAGCAATCTACAGATACAATGCAATCCCAATCCAAATTCCAGCAGCATTTTTTAATGAGATGGAAAAACAAATCACCAACTTCATATGGAAAGGGAAGAGGCCCTGAATAAATAAAGCACTACTCAAGAAGAAGAACAAAGTGGGAGGCCTTATACTACCTGATTTTAGAACCTATTATACCGCAACGGTAGTCAAAACGGCTTGGTACTGGTACAACAACTGATACATAGACCAATGGAACACAGTTGAGAATCCAGATATAAGCTCATCCACCTATGAGCAGCTAATAGTTGACAAAGGCCCAAAGTCCATTAATTGGGGAAAAGACAGTCTCTTTAACAAATGATGCTGGCATAATTGGATATCTACATGCAAAAACCTGAATCAAGACCCATATCTCACACCATGTACAAAAACTAACTCAAAATGGATCAAAGACTTAAATATAAAATCAAAAACGATAAAGATCATGAAAGAAAAAATAGGAACAACGCTAGGAGCCCTAATGCATGGTATGAACACAATACGAACCATAAGTAACAATGCACAAGCACCAGAAGAGAGACTAGGTAAATGGGAGGTCCTAAAAATCAAACACTTAGGCTCATTGAAAGACTTCACCAAAAGAGTAAAAAGACAACCTACAGACTGGGAAAAAATTTTTGGCTACGACAAATGCGATCAGTGTTTAATCTCTAAAATCTACAAGATACTGCAAAATCTCAACAGCAAAAAGACAAATAACCCAATTAAAAAGTGGGCAAAGGATATGAATGGGTGCTTCACCAAAGAAGATATTCAGGCAGCTAACAGACACATGAAGAAATGCTTACAATTATTAGCCATTAGAGAAATGCAGATTAAAACTATAATGAGATATCATCTCACCCCAACAAGGCTAGCATTAATCCAAAAAACACAAAATAACAAATGCTGGAGAGGTTGTGGAGAGACTGGAACACTTATACACTGTTGGTGGGAATGTAAAATGGTACAACCACTTTGGAAATCGATTTGGCAATTCCTTAAAAAGCTAAAAATAGAAGTACCATACGATGCAGCTATCCTGCTCCTTGGAATATATCCTAGAGAAACAAGAGCCGTCACACAAATAGATATATGCACATCCATTTTCATCGCAGTACTGTTCACAATAGCCAAAAGATGGAAGCAACCTAAGTGCCCATCTATGGACGAATGGATAGACAAACTATGGTATATCCACACAATGGAATATTATGCAACGATAAAGAACAGTGATGAAGCTGTGAAACATCGTTTAACTTGGTGGAAGCTACAACTTATTATGCTGAGTGAATTTAGTCAGTCACAGAAGGACAAATACTGTATAAGACCACTATTATAAGAATTCAAGAAAAGGTTTAAACACAGAAGAAAACATTCTTTGATGGTTACGGGGGTGGGAAGGGAGGGTGAGGGTTATTTACTAACTAGATAGTAGATAAGAATCGTCTTAGGTGAAGGAAAGGACAGCACACACTACAGGGGAAGCCAGCACAACTGGACTAAACCTAAGCTAAGAAGTTTCCTCAATACAACCAAATACTTTAAGAGACAGAGTAGCAGGGATGGGGTGTCTGGGGACCATGCTTTCAAGGGCCATCTATGTCAATTGGCATAACAAAGCTTATTAAGAAAATGTTCTGAATCCTACTTTGGTGAGTGGCATCTGGTATCTTAAAAGCTTGCAAACAACCATCTAAGATGCATCAATTGGTCCCAACCACTTGGAGTAAAGGAGAACGAAGAACACCAAAGATACAAGAAAAGTATTGGCCCAAGAGACAGAATGGGTCACATAAACCAGAGACTTCATCAGCCTGAGACCAGAAGAACTAGATGGTGCCTGGCTACCACCAATGAACTCCTGACAGGGAACACAACAGCGGGTCCCTGATGGAGCAGTAGAACGACGGGATGCAGAAGTCAAATTCTAGTAAGAAGACCAGACTTAATGGCCTGACTAAGACTGGAGGCTCCCCAGAAAGCATGGCCCCTCATCTCTCCATCACCCCAGAACATAAACAATTTCCAAGGCCAACTCTTCAGACAGGGATTGAACTGGACTGTGGGACATAAAGTGATACTTGTGAAGAATGTGCCTCTTAGTCAAGTAGATATAAGAGAACAAAGGGGCGGCTTCTGTCCAGAGTTGAGATGGGAAGGCAGAGAGAGTTAGGAGCTGGTTGAATGTTCATGGGGAGTCAGGGGCAGAGGGGAGGAGTGTGCTGTCACAGAATGGGGTGAGTGGTTGGGGGTCTCATAACAATGTATGTAAAAAAAATAATTGTGTATGGGAGACTAACTTGTAATGTAAACTTCATTTAATTACAACAATAAGAAAAAGAATTGAGTATTAAGACATTTGGAAAGAATATAAATTAACATTTTTAAAAGTGATTTTATTGGTTCATATTTATGATAAATTCTTCTTCACTAATCGATGTTTTTTTTTTAGTAGAGTATTTCTTTTACTAGACTGTTTATACAAGTGTATTTGTACAGCATAGTATTTACAATTATAATCTGACTTCATTTTGTGCACTTAACAATTATAATTTTAAAGATAGTGAATACCATTTGTCCAAGCAGAGTTTCCAAAGTTTTGGGGAGTAAATTTACTCATCTTCTTGTTCTGACACATTTCTTTCCCCATAGTTTATAGCTTATTCAAGAGGTAAAAAGTTGCCCAACAATATTGTCTTGTTTTTATCAAACCATTTTGTAAGCACTTAACTATTTACAGGCAGTCCCCGGGTTATGAATGTCTGACTTATGTACAACCTATACAGCCTGTAGTTACAAATTAATTTCCATAAAGCCTCTTACATTAAAAATTTGAAGTTCATGTAATGGTTCATCATAACAAGTGGGTGCTACTTTGCAACATGCATCAAAACATTATTATTATTATTACTGTATTATTATGTTAAGGATGTTTTAGTATATCTGGAAGTTTTTCTTTAATGCTTTTTATGCATAGAAAGGTACACTATATACTATATAATAAGACAAACATTTGATGTTAGATACGAACTGTACCTAAATGTTCTGATGTATGTACAAATTCAGCTTAAAAACAAATTTACTAATGGAACTTGTTCATAATCGAAGGACTGCCTGTACTACAGACTTGCTAGTTGCTGGAGATATGATGATGAATAAGTCGTAAATCCTGTCTGCTGTGATCGGTCCAATATTTAAATTTTTTTCCACCAATATTTTCTTGTCCCTGTGTCCTCACAGCCTGTATCTTGATCTTCCCTACTTATTCTCGTAAACTATCTACTGTAAACTCAACTTTCTAGCTGGTTTCCTTTTCCTAGGCAATTGAAGAAAATCAGTTAAAATCATTTCACTCATGATCATTATTCTCTACTCAATTCTGACTCTGAAAACTATTTCAAGTCTTCATATTCTTGAATACCCTGATCTCCCTACCTTTTTTTTTCTTAATTATCAGATGAGGATTGTTGCTGTTGTTAGTTGCCATCGAGTCAGCTCCTACTCATGGGGACCTTACGGAAAACAGAACAAAACATTTCCCAGTCCTTTGCCATCCTTACAATTTGTTGGTATGTTTGAGTCCACAGTTTGGCTATTGTGCCAATCCCTCTTATTGAGTGTCTCCCTTGTTTTTGCTGACTCTAGGCTTTGCCAAACATGATGTTCTTTTCTATGGATTGGTCTTTCCTGATGATGTGTCCAAAGTAAGTGAGCTGACATCTTTCTATCCTAGCTTCTAAGGAGCATTCTAGTTGTATTTCTTCTAAGACTGGTTTGTCCATTCTTTTTGCAGTTCATGGTATATTCAATATTCTTCTTCAGCACCACAGTCTGAATGCATAAATTCTTCTATCTTCCATTTTCAGTGTCTAGCTTTTGCATGCATTGTTGTTGTTAGTTACCATCAAGTTGATTCTGACTCATGGCAACCCCAGGTGTGCAAAGAACTTTTCCATAGGGCTTTCAAAACTGGGGTCTTTCAGAAACAGATTGCCAGCCCTATCTTCTGAGGTGACACTGGGTGTGTTCAAACTGCCAAACTTTCAGCTAGTGGTCACGTGCTTAACCATTTGTGCCACCCAGGACTCCTTCACATGCATAGAGGTCATTAAGTGGGACTATCTTCAACTTTAAGCCACGGACATACAAACCAACTTCTATATGCACAAATTCTCTGTTCCTTCTCCCTGTCTCTGTCACTCATGCTCTCTTTCTGGCCTCTTTCTCTGAGGAGATACCCATCCTTTTACCTAAGGCTAGTCCATTGTGTGTCTTTGTTTTGAGTCCCACTCTCTCTTTCCTTTTCAGGGAACTTACACCAATATTATCCTTTCTTTTTTTAATTTTCACTCTGTCATATCACATCAGATTGTAACAAAAAAACAAACCAAAGCAAACGTCTCTAGACTCCACTCCCTACTTTAGGTACAGCTCTATGTTTCTCCTTGTTTACTCTCAGATTTCTTGAAAGAGAGAGGTATGCATTTTATCACTTTTCCTCCCACTTGAACAATATTTTACCTGATTTCTGCCTGTAATTCTTCGCCAAACTTGTACTTACTAAGACCATCAGTGAACTCCATGCCCCAATTCCAATAGATGTACTTCAGTTTTCATTTTGCTTAACCACTCAGCAGTCTACAAATCAAATACGATCCATTTCTTGGAACATTTTCCCCTTGACTTTGCAACCATTCTCCTCGTGTTTCTTCTATTACTCTACACTCTCCCCAGATACTTCAACCAGTTTATGACTTTTAAATGTTAGAGTTCCCATGGGTTAGTTTTAGGCTCTAGGCTCTTGTCAATCTGCTTTCTTTCCTCTGGATTCAAGCTCCAAGTGGTGACTTGTATGCTGTTACTCCCAAGTTTTTGTCACTAGCCTAGACTTTTTCTCTCAACCACTAACTCATATACCCTAATACTTTTTGACATTTCCACTTAGAGATCTAAAATCCCAAACTCTTCATGTTTAAAATTGAATCCATGATCTTCTGCCTTTGGTTCATCTCCTGTTAAGTTAGTGACTGTCATCACTGTGACCATGTTCCATTCAGTTATTCATTTATTCACTCATTCATTTATTTATTTTCAGCGAAGAGGCTCAGTCCCTGGACTCTAACCCAGTTTTCTATATTGCTTGGCTCTGTGGGATAAGTTTTGTGGTGTTATTCCTGGGTTGAATTTACTGACTTTTTAGATTCCCTTATCCTTTGAATGATCCCTGGTGGCTTAGTGGGTAAGAGCTTAGCTGCTAACCCAAACGTTGGCAGTTTGAAACCACAAGCTGCTCCTTAGAAACCCTTTGGAGCAGTTCTGCTCTGCCTATAAGGTCTCTATGAACCAGAATTGACTCGACAGCAATGGGTTTGGGTTTTGGGGGGAATTTACCCTATAAAAGTAAATGAGATTGTATTCTCATGTAGACTTTTGGATCATAAACATCTTGAACTCAAAAGTTGGTGTAGGAAAATGGTTTTCAAACAACCACAGCATATGCTTATTTTAGGAAGTCATGGTAACTTCATGACAGTTTGAATCATCTGAAAGGTGAGTAGTTTACAGAAAAAGTTTTTAGCTATGTGCTTCTAAAACCTCTCTCAAAAGAACTATATTCTTTGATCTGAATAGTTATATAGGTTAATTCTGTTTACTGTTGCTTACAGGGACATTAAAATTGCTGTTATATTCATATCTTAAAATGGACACTAAGTATAACAGCTTACTGAAAATATGCTCCAAGGATATTTTTATTCCTTACTTCAAGCTCTATTTTTCTGAGATGTGGTGTTTGAAAACTATTTTGTGTATATATATATATATATATATATATATATACTTATTTAGCAAGAAAAATTAGAATAACATTTAAAGCTATCTAACCTTACTTCCCACAGCTCCCTACTTCTCTGCTTCCCTCCACAGTAAAATGTCTCAAAAGCTATTAATGTTAGTGATAAAGGTAATAATAATAATAGCTAACATTTACTGAATGCTTACTATATGCAAGGTACTGTAGAGCAGCTAGTGGGTTCAAACTGCCAACCTCTCAGTTTGCAGTCGAGCGCTTGACCACTTTTCAACAGGGCTCCTGAGTATGCATTACTTAATTTAATTCTCACAGAACATCTCTGAAGTAGTTATTATAAAAACCTGCACCTTCCAGACAAGAAAACTGAGACTTAGCTAAGAGAAATAATGTCCCCAAGGTTCCAAAGCTAATATATAAGTGGTAGAACTGTGGTTTGAACTCAGGTACAGTACAGTGCCTTTAAAGCTTACATTCCTTACTTTTACCTGATATTACCTGCAAAGAACTGTGCACCCAAAGTGGCACTTCCTCGTCTCCCTTGTCTCTCTTCCTCTCATTCCTATCTGGTTCATATTGTTCTTACAGCTCTGCTAAATCTGCTGTTATTAATGTTACCAATGAGCCCCTTGTTGCCAAATCCAACATCTTCCTCAACTTCTCAGTAATTTAAAATACAAAGTATTCTTTATTAGCAATTTCCTTGTTTGGCTCATGTTTAAAAAAAAAAAAAAAACTATTTTTTTGTTCTTCTGTTTCTTTTGGTAGTTGCTCCTCCTCCTTTATCCAAATTCTAAATGTTCGCGTTTCCCAGGGAGTGGCTTTTTCTTTTTAATCTATGCTTTATTTTGATGATTTCATTAATTCATAGAACTAATATACCATCTGTATTCTGATAAATTCCAGATATATACCTTCAGACTTTGCTTCACCCAGACTTTCTCTTGGAATCCAGACATGTACATCAATTCCATACCTAACCTCTGTACTTGGAAATCCAATACATATCAACCTCTCAAACTAAGCATACCCAAGCAGCACTTATAATCTTCCCCCTAAATCTACTTTATCTGCCGTCTTCCCTGAAATTATGGGCAATTCTTTCTTTTGATTTGCCCAGGCTGAAACCTATAAGTCTTTCTTCATGTCAAAATCTATAAATCTTTCACTCATGCTCCAAATCCAAAATGTCACGAAATCTTACTGAATTTACATTCAGAATGTACCCAGCATCTGACTTATGACGACCTCCCCTGCTAATATTCTGATACAAATCAACATTATCTCTAGCCTAAATTTCTGCAATAGTGTTCAAACTGGCTCCATCCTTTGAATCTTTCCACCATACAATCTATTCTAAACACAGTAGCTACAGCGATTCTTTTAAAACATATGCCAAATAAACTCATTCCTCTGTTCAAATCCTTCCAGCATTTCCCCATGTTAGAGTACATTATGTGTTTTTTTTTTTTCTTTTCTTTTTTTATTGTACTTCAGGTGAAGGTTTACAGAACAAATAGTTTCTCATTAAACAGTAGTACACATATTATTTTATGACATTGGTGAACAACCCCACGACATGTCAACCCTCTCCCTTCTTGACATTTTTTTGGGGGGGGCGGTGAAAATATACATAGCCAAAGATACACCATTTCAAAAATTTTTAGATGCACAGTTCAGTGACATCGACTACTCTCTTCCAATTGTGCTGCTATTCTCACTTTAGATGAAGGTTTACAGAACAAAATAGTTTCTCATTAAACCGTTTGTACACATGTTGCCCTACAACAATGGTTAACAATCTCACTGCACATCAACATTGTCCTTACTCAACCTTGGGTTCCCAGTTACCAGCTTTCCTGTCCACTTGTGCCTTCTAGCCGTTGTCCCTGGACTGCTGTGCCTCATTAGTCCCTTTTTGTTTTATGGGGCCGTCCAATCCCCAGCTGAATGGTGAACCTTGGAAGTGACTTCACCACTGAGCTAAAAGGGTGTCTGGGGGCCATACTCTTGGGGTTTCTCTGGTCTCCTTTAAGCCAGTAAATCTGGTCTCTTTTTTTGTGAGTTAGAATTTTGTTCTACATCTTTCTCCAGCTCTGTCCAGAATCCTCTGTTGTGATCCCGGTCAGAGCAGTCAGTGGTGGTAGCCAGGCACCATCTGGCTGTACTGTACTCAGTCTGGTGGAGGCCTTGGTAGCTGTGGTCCATTAGTCCTCTGGACTAATCTTTTCCTTGTTTCCTGTTCTCTTCATTCTCCCTTGCTCCCGAAGGGGTGAGACCAGTGGAGTATCTTAGATGGTCACTCACAGGCTTTTAAGACCCCAGACACTACTCACTAAGGTAGAATGTAGAACATTGTCTTTATAAACTGTGTTCTGCCAATAGAGCTAGATGTTCCCAGAGACCATGGTCCCCATAGCCCTTCATCCAGCAATTCAGTCCCTCGGGGTGTTTGGATGTGTCTATGGGGCTTCCATGACCTTTCCTTGTACCAGTTGTGCTGGTTTCCCCAGTATTGTGTACCTTCTCACCCTTCACCCAAGATACCACTTATCTATTGGCTATTTAGT
>NW_004444102.1:654026-655102 GCF_000243295.1 Trichechus manatus latirostris
AGATTTATTCCTAAGTATTTTACTTTTTTAGGGGCTATTATAAATGGTATTTTTTTCCTGATTTCCTTTTCATCATTCTCCTTATTGGTGTATAGGAATCCAACAGATTTTTGTATGTTTATCTTGTATCCTGCTACACTGCTGAATCATTCTATTAGTTCCAGTAGATTTGTCATGGAGTCTTTAGGGTTTTCTGTGTATAGTATCATATCATCCACAAACAGGGACAGTTTAACTTCTTCGTTACCAATTTGGATGTCCTTTATTTCTTTTTCTTTCCTTATTGCTCTAGCTAGAACTTCCAGCACAATGTTAAATAGGAGTGGTGAAGAGGGCATCCTTGTCTTGTTCCTGTTCTCCAGGCAAATGTTTTTAGCCCCTCTCCATTAAGAATGATGTTGGCCATTGGTTTTGGATAGCTGCCGTTTATTATGTTGAGAAATTTCCCTTCTATACCTATTTTATTGAGAGTTTTTATCAGGAATCATTGTTGGACTTTGTCGAATGGCTTTTCTGCATCAATTGAGATGATGACATGATTCTTTCCTTTTATTTATGTGGTGGATTACGTTGATTGATTTTTCTAATGTTGAACCATCTTTGCATACCTGGTATGAATTGTATTTTGTTGAGGTGTATTATTTTTTTGATATGATGCTGAATTCTATAAGCTAGAATTTTGCTGAGAATGTTTGCATCTATATTCATGAGAGGTATTGGTCTGTAATTTTCTTATTTTATGGTGTCTTTGCCTGGTTTTGGTATCAGCGTTATGCCAGCTTCTTAGAATGAATTCGGAAGTGTTGCTTCCTCTTCTATGCTCTGAAATAGCTTGAATAGTACTGGTACAAGCCATTCTGTGACTGTTTTGTAGAATTCTTCAGTGAAGCCATCTGGGCCAGGGCTTTTTTTGGCTAGGGTTTTTTTTTTTTTTTTATTACCTTTTCCATCTCTTCTCTTGTTATGGGTCTTTTCAGATTTTCAGTATGACTTTGTCATAGTTTTGGTAGGTAGTGTGTTTCTAGAAATTTATCCATTTCCTCTAGGTTTTCAAATTTGTTGGAATATAGTTTTTC
>NW_004444102.1:656663-683571 GCF_000243295.1 Trichechus manatus latirostris
AATAATTCTTGTAAGTTTGGTTTGGTTTTTACATAGTCCCTTAATTTCTGTTTATCTGAAATGTCCTAATTTCACCATCACATTTGAATGAGAGTTTTGCAGGATATATTATTCTTGGGTGGCAATTTTTTTCTTAGAACATTTTATGTATGTCATCCCATTGCCTTCTTGCCTGCATGGTTTCTGATGAATACTATGAGCTTAGTCTTACTGTTTCTCCTCTGTATGTGACTTCTTGTTTTTCATGAGCTGCTCTCAGGATTCTTTGTTCGTCTTTGGTTTTGGCAAGTGTGATTATAATATGCCTTGGTGTTTTCCTTTTGGGGGTCTATCCTATATGGGATTTGTTGATTTTGGATGGCCAGCTTTTCATCTTTCATGATATGGGGGAAGTTTTCTGTTAGAAGTTCCTCAATGATCCTCTCTGTGTTTTCTGTTTTCTCCCCTGTTCTGGAACTCTGATCACTCGCAAATTTTTGCTTTTGATTGTATCTCACATAACTCTCAGGGTCTCTTCATTTTTCTTTGTTTTCCTTGAACAGAGTTGTATCAAAGTGTTTGTCTTCAATTCCACTGATCCTGTCTTCCACCATTTCAAATCTGCTCCTCAGCCCTTTTATGACACTGTCCATTTCTGAAATCTTGTTGTTTATCTTTTTTATTTCTTATTGTTGTTTTTGTGTAATTTCTAGTAGTGAATTTATTTTTGAATTTTGTTCCTGCATTATTTTATTGAATTCTTCCTTTTTTATCTGTATTTTCCATGAATTTGTCCACCTTTTCCATGAATTTGTCTATTTTTTCCTCATTTTTGTCTGCTTTTTGCTTCAACTCTTGCATAATTCTGAGTATTAGTGATTTGAATTCCCTTTCAGGTAGTTCTAGTGCCTTTTCTTCCACTGGAAAGTTATCTGGTGTTTTATTTTGGACACCTACTGGAACCATCCTTTCCTGTTTTTGTAAATGTTTTGATATTGTCTGCTGTCTTCGGGGCATTCAGTAGTTATTTTTCTCGTTTATTGATTGTAGATTTGTTTGTTTCATCCTTTTTTTTTTTTATTTTGCTATGTCTGAGTAGGCGGGCTGTGTGTTCTTTGTTGTTTTTTCATCTGTGGGCATGATTCCTTTCTCCTCCTTCTCCAGTTGGCAAGGTCAGTCACTCAGATATGGTACGGCAGGGCAGGTCAAGCTGAAGAGGAGTTTCTGGGATGGGTTGTTTGTGGCATTTACTACAGCCACTAAGGTGGGTCAGTTATCAGTGCAGGGAAGGTTCTGGTAGGCCATACCTGTGCTGCTTGTTGGTGTGATGTTAAGTGCAGGGTACATGGAGGCAGGATGGAGAGAAGAGACTGCTATGTGAGGAGCTAAGATGGATATGGTAGAGAGGAGAGAGGAACAGGAGCCAAAAACATACAAACAGATTAAAAAGAGTGCTAGGGGAACTTGCCATTGGAGGGGAAAGATGAGAGACTATGAAATGGTGAAAAACAAAAAGGAGAAGAAGAAGAAAGAAAAGAATGAACAAATAAAAATTAGAAAGAAAAAAGAACAGCAAAGCTCCCAGGGATCCCACCAGTGCGGCTACGAGGTCTGGGGAAGTTGTTGCCCAGTGTTGCAGTACAGCCTGGCTAGAAGACATAAATGTATTCAGTGCCAGGTATTCAGGGAACAGGAAGTGAAGGAAGGTATAGAGAGATGAGAAACTGAGTGATGAAGAAAGACAAAAAGGGATAAAGAGGGAAAAGAAAACAAACCATTTAAGAAAAAGAAGAAAAGCCCCCCAAAAAACAAAGAAACAAACAAACAAAAAAAAACGAGAGAAGAAATGTCCTTTGTGCTTCTGCGCAAGCTGAGGGTGTAGGTCCCCAGCTGTACAGCACTGCCTGGCCAGAACAGACTTCCAAATCCAGAAACGGAAAAGAAAACAAACAAATAATTGAAAACAAACAAACAAAAGCCCCAGGATCCCACCAGCATGGCAGCCCAGAGTGGGAAGCAGTTCCACACTTGAACGCAGCTCTGCAGCCCCTTAGGAAGAAGCAAAGATGGTGCCCAGAGCGAGGTATTTGAGCAAAAGGAGGGGGAGGTGGTGAGAGATAAGGAAGAAATCAAAAGAAGCAGATAAACGCAATGCCAACAGCCAACAAATGGCACTTAGAGAGCCTGACCGTGTGGGTGGGTGGAATCCAAGCAGCTGGTGCCTCCTGGCCAAGAGACTGTGGCCACGGGAAGTAGAGGTGGCCGAGTTGGGGTGAAGAAGGGTGGAGGGTGGGAAAGCTTATATCGCAAATTACCGGTTGTTCTGTCTCCTGCTGGAAGCTCCGTGAAGCTGCTTTCTCATACCCCCTATTTGCTGGTCTCTGATAGGAGTCCAAGATGGTGGATTTGCACTGGGTTAGCTGATAGGGGACCTCTGCATGAATCTCTCCTAGCTCTCCATTCTCTGTCAGTTTTCTCACTCCATTTGGTGCTTGGCTGAGTTCTTTATCTCTTTGTTTGATGTTTTAGGGTTTCAGGATTGCTATTTTCTTTTTTTGGCTTAGTTTTTCAGGTCTTTGCTGTGGAGGGATGGTGTGGTGCTTCTGTGTAGAGTTCATCTTGCCGGAAGTCCTCAGAGTACATTATGAAGTCCTTACAATGACCTACAAGGCCCTACATGATCTGATGTCCCCATACTCCATTGACATAGTCTCCTATTAGTCTCCACTTTTGATTCTGCTCTAACCACTTGAACTTATCTTCTTTCTATGTGTTAGATGTGTCAAGTATACTTATGCCTTAGGGTCTTTGCACTGGCTGTTCCCTCTTCCTGGAACTCTGTTATTCAGATACTAAAATGGCTAATTCCTCCACTTCTTTCAAGTGGTTTCCTAAATTTCACCTTTGCGAAGAGTTTTCCTCAAACTACTCTAATTAAAAAAAGCAACCTGCACCAATCACCCATATCTCTTCAGATTCCCCCTATGCTGTTGGATTTTGCCACTTGTTACCTCCTAATATGTTGCATGCTTTATTATTGTTATTGTGTATTTTCTGACCCTGTCTGCTGGAGCATAAGCTCCATGAGGGCAACAACTCATGTCTGCTTTACTCACTAGTGTATTAACAGTGTCTATAAGTGTTCCTGGCATAGAGTAGTTGCTCAGTAAATGAATGAATTAATAGAGAAAAAAAGTCAAGAACAAAATGAAAAAAAAGAAAAAAAATGGTCAACATTATAGGCTCAAGAATATATTTTCCCAGTTGTAAAGCAGTTGTATTGACGATCTTAAGTACTTAGCACATGTGAATTTATCTTTTCTCTTAGTATCATCAAGATGCAGCTGAGGGACCATCAGAGCCTTGGTTTGAAGAGGAGTCTACCACACAGTGTTAGACGCAGAGTGTGGCCTAGGGGAAGGTGGATCCATTGTGTGACTGTGCAGGTGGTACTCGCAAATGAAACACATACCCACACATGTATGCACACAAAATGCACATAATGCACACAATACACCACTCCCCCCCACCACACTCACAGCTAAAATAAAGCCTCCAAGAACACACTTAGAGTGAGAAATGGATCATTTCCAGGAAAAAAACAAGACTTTGAAGTCACACTTGGCCTGGTTACAAGTACAAGCTTACTCACTATTAGAGGAGAATTTGGACAAAGTTTTTACTTTTCTGAAGCTCAGTTTTCTCAACTTTATTACAAAAGTTCAATACAACTTGTATTAGTGTCCCAGGGCTGCTGTAACAAAATGCAGTCCCCACCCATGGGAGTTCGGATGTAAGATGAGTTCTGCTTGTCTTCATGGAGCTAGGAGAGTTCCAAAGTTTCTTCCAATTCTAAGGTTCTATGTTTTAAAAAAAATAAGTTTCAGACAGGATCACCATATTATAACTTCATTAAAAGCAGTTACTGCTAAATAGGCAGAAACCAAAAAAAAAAAAAACCCAAAGCAGTTGCCTTCAAGTCGATTCCAACTCATAGTGATCTTATAGGACAGAGTAGAACTGCCCTATAGTGTTTCTAAGGAGTGGCTGGTGGATTCGAACTGCAGACCTTTTGATTAGCAGCGAAAAGGCCTAACCACAGTGCCACCAGGGCTCCAAATAGGCAGAGAACTGTTAATTTTGTTTTGGAGGGACAACATTTCTCATTTCATTTACTAATACATTTATACTAGCAAACCAGTGTGAGTATAGGCTGCTGGCCAGAGCACTGAGATAACCTCAGAAAATCAGTCAATGTTTAGTTTACAATGCTTCAATTACCAGATTCTGTTGCAAAGTATATAATTATGAACCCAAAAAACCCATTGCCATTGAGTCGATTCTAACTCATAGCAACCCTGTTGGACAGAGTAGAACTGCCCCATAGGGTTTCCAAGGAGTGGCTCTTAACCGCTGCATATGAACATTAAACAGTAATTTATGTCCCTTTTCTCTATGCTCTTCCAGGAGATCAAATCATTTACTGTCTCCTCAGATATATAAAATAAATAAAATAGCAATTCAATCAAGTAAATAGAGAGTTCCTCATGTAAAGAAGTGATGTTCTGCTCTGATAATGTCTGAATTAAAGTGAAGCATGGGTTTCTTGGTGTCGGAGAGACAAGGGATCTAATCCCAGATCTGCAGTTATCATCTCGGTAATTTTATGTATGCTAGTTTACTCCTCAGACCCTCAGAGATTTGTTTTCCTTCCCCAAAGGATTTTAATGATATCAATTTTGCAAAACTCATTGTGCATATTACATGTAATGAAGTATGTAAAAGTGCTCAGCACCTAGCACAGGGCTATATACATTACATGTCTTCCTTTTCTTCTCCCCTATCCCTTGTTTGTTTTCACTGCTTGGTTCTTATTGTTTGAATGTACTTATGTCTATGATTGTGTTTCTTACTCACACTTTGCTTTTGGAATCTACCCATATTTGGTTACTGATTCTCTCTCACAGCTTTGGTTGTTCTTTATGTTTAGGGAGAGGGTAAAGCCCATCCTCCCAGAACCCCTGGGTATTAGGCCCCAGTTTAGCCTGATAACAGGACTCTCCCATCCCAGTTAACATGGCTGGGGCAGTGGCCTCTCAGACACAAATCCAGCTTCTCTGCCTTCCTTCCTTCACCCCATGCTCTCATAGTACAGTTTTATTGGCCAGTCTTTGTAAGTAAATACCTAGAATCAAAGTTCTCCCTCATCTGGCCAATGTGGGAAAGGTGAGGAGTTCTTAATCTCCCACTCTCTGTTTTGTTTTTTAGGTTTTGTGAAGACCAACTTTTATTTCCTGGGGCTCTGACTCTATCCCCTTCTGTGTTTGGTGAGAGAAGTTGGATAACTGATCACCGAGTAGATGACTTTCTACCTCAACCTGACTATTGACCTAGAAGCAATTATTCTAGAACACAAATATGGAAGGAGAAGATGAAGCTAAAAAATTATGCAAGCAGAGTGTTTGCAGACTTAACAAAACCATATAGGTTGAGATGAAAATCTTAAAGTTGGCAAAGAAAACCAGCATTTAGGTGTCAAATATTGCATGTATGAAAAGTAACAAAGATATAACCTCAAAGACTGCTAAATCATTTAATTTGTTTTTATTAGCTGACTGAATTGTTCTACCAGAGTTGCAGAGCCTGGCTTGAAGGACCAGATACAATTTAGACAGTAATGCCATTAGCCACATTTTATGAGGGCAAAGGCAATGTTCAATCATTCATTCATCCCCTCATTCAATAAATGAATAAAGCAAGACAGCAGAACCTAAGATCTAAGAGGTCAAGGTGTCCATCAGTTTTATTTACTCTGGCTTCCCAGGCTCCTAGAAGAATGCTGAGATGGGGGATGGGGAGCACTTTATAAATGTGTGTTTAATAAAAGAATACTTTCTTCACAGCGTTGCTATTTTGGAATTTTGTCCTAAATTTAGGGAGAGTTCTCTATTTAAGACTTGTCCCCTCCCCAGTACACTAAGGGTTTCAACACTTTTCTACTCCAACACCAGTGCACCCTCCCCATGCACTAAGGGCTCAACACTGATCTTCTCCAGCCTCCAGCACATCCTGACACCATGGTGCCCCAGCCAGCATCTGCTGCTGTTAGACAAATGTCTTGAATGGAGGACAAGTCTATCATCTTCACTAAGGAGGGCTGGGTGCTCTCGTTTGGTACAGTGGTGTGACATGGGGGATGATGAAAGGCCAGGATGCCTTGGCCACTGCTCAGCTAGAGCAAAAAGGTCTGTAGATCCTTAGTGTGTCATTGACAGTGTTTTGTAAGTTACAAATCAGGGTAAATGGTTATGGACCACAGCTCAGAAATTTACAGGGCCTTCCTAGAAATGAGACAGGGTTTTGGTCAATTTATCATGGCACTCACTAGGCTTGCTTTGAGGCAGAGAGACCAAAAATACTGGGGATGAGAGTGAATCTGCAGTTGGAGCATTTTAATTCAGAGCAAGGAAATATGTGAACCTCAGAGGTCCGTTGTCTGCTGATGATTTCTTTGTTGTCGTTTGTCATCTGTCTGGCAGCTGGTGGAAATGTAAGGCTGTAGAATCACAGCACTGAGGTTGAGTAGGGGCACAGCACCCAGAAGCCTTGTTCATAAATTTCAGATTTACGAAAGTTCAGAAGAAAGAGCTTCCAGATCAAAGTGCCTAACCCCTGATTTCATTCAGGTAAAATTAAAATGCCAGGGATATATGGTTTTCTGCCACACACTTGACTCAGAACTCTCCCTTCATTTTTCATTCCATTCCTTTTTTATTGTGGTGTGCAGCATGTTCATTTTTATGTCTAAACATAGTTTCTCTTGCTTTAATTTAAATATGGTTTTTGAAGAACACCAGATAAGTTGGTTAACATCTCTCCTGGAGATGGAAGTGAAAAATACATAGTTTTAAAGTTAGCAGTGAAGTCATCCATTATTATTTTGCTTTTATGTTTTCTTTTCCATTAAGTAAGCTTAAAATTTAGCTCTACCACTTGCCGGGTAGTTTTGGGGAGACAGAGTTCTAAGATAAATTCATTAAGGTTCATGGGCACATAGTTTAATTAGTCTAGCCTTCAGGAGAAATATACACAAAATTCAATAATATCAGAACATAATAAAATCATAAGTAGGCATCTGTGGAAGATCAGAGCAGAAAACTTCTGACCATTAAACCCTGAAGGGACAGGAGGAGGTGGAAAGAAGCATGTTTTGATATAACTGAATTGCTGAAACTGATTTGATATGGCCACCTTGATGCTTCAAAATGTAAAAATAGGTTTGAAATATTACCACTAGCAGTCACAATAGGTATCCCTAAATCTTATACTATCCTTGAGTTCATCCCCATCTGCATCCTCAAATCTCACACTCAGTGGTGGATAGTAGCAAGGATATGTAGTACTATGAAGATGGGCTGCCACGCAGGGATAAGGTGATGGGTTGTTTGTCTCAACTTAGATATGTTGTTGTTGTCGTGTGCTGTCAAGTTGATTCCAAAGCACAGTAATCTTTTATGACAGGGTAGAACTGCCCTATAAGGTTTCCTAAAATGTAATCTTTACTGGAGCAGATTGACAGGTCTTTTCTCCCTCCAAGCCACTGGGTGGGTTCGAAATGCCGACCTTTAGGTTACTGGCCAAGGGCATAACCATTGCACCACCAGGGTTCCTTCCAGTTAGATATAGATATATAGATATAGATACAGGTATAGGAATATATATACATACACACACAAGTATATTTATGTGTATATATATACATGAACAGATTTTAAAAATATAATTTACATACCATAAAGTTTACCTATTTAAAGTGTAAAATTCAGTGACTTTTAATATATTTACAGATGTGTGCAACCATCAGCGTAATGTAATTTTAGCATATTTTTAGTCACCAGAAAAAGAAACCTGATACCCATTAGCAGTCACTCTCCCCTCCCCAACTTTCTCCAGCTCTAAAACCAGTTGATCTTGAGTGAACTCTGACTCATGATGACCCTGTGTATGTCAGAGGAGAACTGTGCTCCACAGAGTTTTCAATGGCTGATTTTTCTGAAGCAGATTTCTAGGCCTTTCTTCCAAATGCACTAAGTGGACTCAAACTTCCAAACTTTTGGTTAGCAGCCAGGCATGTTAACTATTTATAGCACCTAGGGGCTCCCTCTCTAGCCCTAGGCAACCAGTAATCTACTTTCTGTCCCTGTAGATTATCCTATTGTGGACATTTTATATAAACAGTATTGTATAACGTGTGATCTTTTATGACTGGCTTCTTTCACTTAGCATAATGTTGCTGTGGTTCATCTATGTTGTAACATGTACCAGTACTTTTTTCTTTTTAATGCCAAATAATAGTCGATTGTATGACTACACCACATCTGTTTATCCGTTGTTTTCAGTTGATGATACTTGGGTTGTTTCCACTTTTTGGCTCTTATGAGTAATGCTGTTATGACAATTTGTGTACAATTTTTTTGTGTGGACATATGTATTCATTTCTTTTGGATGTATAGCTAAGAGTGCTTCGTGGGTTATATGGTAACTCTGTGTTTAACATTTTGAGGGCATGAAGTTATTCTATTTTTAACACTGAAAGTGTGCTAGTTTTTGCTCTGAGAGCTTTCTGAAATGTTTGTGTAAGGTGGACAAGTAAAAACCGTTACATAATCATTGAATTAAGACATAAAAATGAATAGGAGTTACATTTTCCAAAGGACGAGCAAGACAAGATGATACCCATAAAAAGCTGACAGTCTAGAAGGGGAGACATTGTGAGGTGCTAGGAAGCAGAGAGAGTGGAAGGAATGTGGGAAGGGAGGGAAAGTGGAAGGGAAGTGGGCAGTGAGGTCAGGAAAATACCTTGAGGAGATAGAATACTGGCAACAGGTAGAAACTGTATCATGGGGAAAGGGACAGAAGGAGAAATGCATTGTAAAGGAAGAGACCATCATATGCCAAGGCATGGAGGGGCTGAAAGGTATAGCATATTCCTGGAAAAGCAAACAATTCCACATGAATGGGGGAAGTATTTTGGAAGACAGGAGAAGGAAGCAACAGGTGAGTCTGAATAACCTCAGGCAGTTAAGCATGTGTCAAGGGACTATTTTCATCTATTTTATTTTACCCCTGAAAAGAATAAGAAAGGAAAACAACTATGAACTGCTTTTGAAAAATAGAACTTGTTCTGGGAAAGTTTATCATTATTAAAGCATTGATTGAAAAAGCCATATTTTATTCTCAATTCAAACTATTCTATACAGTATTAAAAATTTATTTCAGACTTTAGAAGTCATAAATGCCTATTGTAGAAAATTTGGAAAATACAAAAGAGTATAAGAGTATAAAACAAAAATCAACAGTAATCTTATAACTCAGAAACAACCAATTCTAACATTTGGAGTCTACCTATATCAATTTCCATATTTATAGACTCATATAGTTAGAACTTTAAATGCTGTTATGTTTATAAAATAAGAATTAAAATATTAAGATTATTTTAGTTGCTTTTTACAATTAACACTATAAGTATTTTTCTAATTCTTTACATATCTATGAGAACATGATTTTTAAGGTGTTGTAGTGTAAAACTAACAAGAACTCTGTAAGGAGAGAAATTATAGCATTTTACTGTGAATTTACTACAGTCGAAGCTGGGCAAACACTTGGTAAAATACCAAGTGCTGTGAAGTCTGAAAGGGGAGAGGGATTTTTATAGGAAGAGTTGGTGGAGGGGGGTTATACATGAATCACAAGTAAACCTTTCATAATATCGGTTACACAGACTTTCTGGGGACAAACTGCATAAGCAATTTCCTGAGAACAATCTTACATAAACATCTTTTTGAGGGCCAATTTCTTTCTGTAACATTCTTATCACTTGTTTAACTATAAACCACAACTTTGTCATACATAAATTCCAAGTATTTTTTCTGATAACAGACATTTTGTATGAATTATAAGTAAGCGTAACCACATACTTGCTCATTAAAGGGGTGGTGGTGCATGCATTCTGAAAGCTGAAGTAGGGATCTAGGGCAAAGGGGAGTTTGGATTCAGACCTGTATCATCACATAGGCTTTCTCACCTCCTCTTGGCCATGCAAGCAAGCAGGTCCTCCTCTCTGCCATGCACACCCCCTCTCAGCTATGAATACCTCCTCTCAGCCCCCTCAGGACAGGCCTTTGCGTTCCCTGCCATCAACCTCTCCACTGCTAACTGAACCAGCACACAGCTAGGGTAGCAGTTTTGTTCAGCTCTCTTAGCTGCTTTCCTAGCAGCAGGTTTCTGCCATCACCACCAGCTCTGCCACAGGGCCCCTTCTGGCCTCTTGCTATCTTCAGTGTTAGAGCCCTTGACCCATGTTACAGCTCTTTTAGGAGGTTCCATGCCTCCTCTCTCTCTGCTTTTTCTCTCTTCTTTCTTCCTTCTGCTATGTCTGTCTACCTCTGTGGGGTTGACTGCATATATAAGCAAATTCCTGGTTAATTTCAAGGCATGGGTCTCCCACCAATCCCTTCTCTGTAGGCTACAGACACTTCATTTGCATATTAGGCTATAGTCACTTCATTTGCATAGTCTAGAGTCACTTTAGATCAAGGCCAAGAGCTGACTGTGGAACAGATCACCAATTGCTCATATACAAGTTCAAGTTTAAGCTGAAGAAAATTAGAACAAGTCCATGACAGCCAAAGTATGACCTTAAGCATATCTCACCCGAGTTTAGAGACCCTCTCAAGAATAGATTTGATGCATTGAATACTAATGACCGAAGACCAGACAAGTTGTAGAATGACATCAAGATATCATACATGAAGAAAGCAAGAGGTAATTAAAGAGATAGGAAAGAAAGAAAATACCAAAACGGATGTCAGAAGAGACTCTGAAACTTGCTCTTGAACGTCAAGTAGCTAAAGCGAAAGGAATAAATGATTAAGTCAAAGAGCTGAACAGAAGATTTCAAAAGATGGCTCGAGAAGACAAAGTAAAGTATTATAATGACATGTGCAAAGACCTAGAGGTAGAAAACCAAAAGGGAAGAATGCACTAGGCAGTTCTCAAGCTGAAAGAACTGAAGAAAAAAATCCAAGCCTTGAGTTGCAGTACTGAAGGTTTCTATGGGGAAAATATTAAACAACACAGGAAGCATCAAAAGAAGATGGAAGGAATACACAAAGTCACTGTACCAGAAAGAATTGGCTGACATTCAACCATTTCAGGGGGCAGCATATGATCAAGAACTGATGGCACTGAAGGAAGAAGTCCAAGTTGCACGGAAGGCATTGGCAAAAAAAGGCTCCAGGAATTGAAGGAATACCAATTGAGATGTTTCAATAAATGGATGCAGCACTGGAAGTGCTCACTCATCTATGCCAAGAAATCTGGAAGACAGCTACCCGGCCAACTGACTGGAAGAGATCCATATTTATGCCTACTCCCAAGAAAGGTGATCCAACTGAGTGCAGAAATTATTGAACAATATCATTAATATCATATGCAAGTAAAATTTTGCTGAAGATCTTTCAAAAGCAGCTGCAGCAGTATATTGACAAGGAATTGCCAGAAATTCAAGCCAGATTCAGAAGAGGACGTGGAACCATGGATATCATTGCTCATGTCAGATGGATCCTGGCTGAAAGCAGAGAGTATCAGAAAGATGTTCACCTGTGTTTTATTGACTATGCAAAGGCATTTGACTGCGTGGATTATAACAAATTATGGATAACATTTTGAAGAATGGGAATTCCAGAACACTTAATTGTGCTCATGAGGAACCTGTACATCGACCAAGAGGCAGTCATTCGAACAGAACAAGGGAGTACTGTGTGGTTTAAAGTCAGGAAAGGTGTGCTTCAGGGTTGTATCCTTTCACCATACCTATTCAATCTGTATGCTGAGCAAATAATCAGAGAAGCTGAACTGTATGAAGAACAGGGCATTAGGATTGGAAGAAGACTTATTAACAACCTGCATTATGCAGATGACACAACCTTGCTTGCTGAAAGTGAAGAGGGCTTGAAGCTCTTACTGATGAAGATCAAAGATCACAGCCATCAGTATGGATTACACCTCAACGTAAAGAAAGCAAAAATCCTCACAACTGGACCAATAAGCAACCTCTTGATAAATGGAGAAAAGATTCAAATTGTCGAAGATTTCATTTTACGTGTATTCACAATCAACACTCCTGGAAGCAGCAGTCAAGAAATCAAAACACACATTGCATTGGGGAAGTCTGTTGCAAAAGCCCTCTTTAAACTGTTAAAAAGCAAAGATGCCACCTTGAAGACTAAGGTGTGCTGTGGTGTTTGCAATTGCCTCATATGCATGCAAAAGTTGGACAGAAAATAAAGAAGACAGAAGAATTGACAACTTGAATTGTGGTGTTGGCGAAGAATATTGAATATACCATGGACTGACAAAAGAACGAACAAATCTGTGTTGGAAGAGGTACAACCAGAATGCTCCTTAGATGAAGGATGTCGAGACTGCATCTCACATACTTTGGACATGCTATCCGGCGGAGGGATCAGTCCCTGGAGAAGAACATCAAGCTTGGTAAAGTAGAGGGCCAGCGAAAAAAAAGAGGAAGACTCTCAACAAGATGAATGGACCCAGTGGCTGCAACAATGGGCTCAAGCATAACAATGATTGTGAGGATGGTGCAGGACCTGGCAGTGTATCCTTCTGTTGTGCATGAGGTTGTCATGAGTTGGAACCGACTAGAGGGCACCTGAGAGCAACGACAATATAGTTACTTTATATGTATAGTATGTTGACCAAGCCCTGCAAAGTGCATACCAATCACAGGACAGGCTGCAGCCCAGGGACAGATGAAAAGTATCAAAGCTCAAGTTGTTTACAGTTTACCCAGGAAATGTCAATCAACCTGGACAAAAGTAACAAACCCTCTAGGGGTAGGAAACTAGGGCGAATGTAACTCCTCAGGGTTCAGGGGGGAAAATCTCTCAAGCTGTTTTTCCAAAGAACCAAGGCAAAAGGCCACATAACGGAACTCGTTTTAACAGATGGACTAATTCGTATTATATAATGCATGAGGAAAATCAAAAGTATAAAACTACTTACAGAATATGATACTAATTTTGAAAAATTATATAGAGAAAAGACTTAAAGGAAACACATCTATGATATTAATATTGATTTATTTTAGGTAGTAGGCTTGCAGGTAATTTATATATTTTTTTCTGAGTATTTCAAATTTTGCTGTTTGAGAATCAGTTGGTGCTTTGTTTTACATCCTGGGAAAGTGAGAAAGGTATATGCTTGGGAATCCTGCGCAAGGAAATGCCCATAAAAGTGACCAGGGGGATACTGACTATGTCCTTGATTCTTTTTTGGGGATTGGTGGTCCTCAATCTGTTATGCATCCTCAGCACAAGGATCACATCCTTGTCCTGTGCTGATGCCCTGCCCAGCAGGGTTTCCTGTCTAACTCATAGCAGTCATTCAGGGGAGTTGAAATCAGTCAGCTGAAACCCTTCTATGACCACCGAGACTGGGGATGCCCCCATGAAGTGATCTGCACAGCTCCAGACTAGAGTTTGCAGTTATATCTAGTACTTCTACTTCTCTGCTTCAATAGCTTTCCTGAATTTCTGGAAAAAACTGGGAACTTTGTTGACTCTGTGCTGCCTCATCATACCTAGCACTCTAGCATACCTGTCTTCTAGAGGATCTTCTCTGGTGAGTGTCACTACATCAAAGGGCTAAGTCCACGTGAAAGCAACAGAGAGCCCCAAGAGAACAGCAGGAAGACTGGTGGTGGGAGTAGGCATGGGAGCTGGTGTATAGGGTTGTAGATCCCAAAGGGAGAATACAATATTAAAGACTTAAGGAATATGTGATACATTCATGGGGAATGAGGAAGCCATGGAGCTTTGTTGAGCCCCATGCCACCTCTGAAGGCTGACTTGAAGTAAATAGAAATTTCTGCCCAGATCCTCATGGTCTTTGCTTATGAACATCTTGGAAATTATGCAGACGATAACCACACTCTCAGTTCTCCTCTTCAGAGACATTCTTCTTACCAGCCATTGTTGGCTTCACCTGGAAGTTTAAGCACCTGGGATAATTCTTGAAGGAAAAATATATTGTCCATGCCACCAAACTGGCTTAAGTTGTATTACTTAAGTGCAATTATTCTTAACAGACAAAAACAATTTTAGGAATATTTTCCAGGTTTATACTATATACGGAGAACAATATTAGTCTCTGGGGTAATAGAAGATAAAACATGGCCCCTGTACACGAAGAACTAATTGTTTTCCTGTAAAGATAATACACACTATATCGTAAGCATTTGGCTGTTATAGCCCAAGTACTTATCGATTTGCATTCCTTGCACCTAGGACACAACATAATGCTGTTCAGTGACTATCAATACTAGCAAGATATGAACATGGAAGAGTTTAAAATTTTGAAGCCAGGAGAACTCAAATTAAGTCTGCTACTAACAAAGTGAGTGATTGAGAGGGCAGAGGTTCACTCATCTTTCTGGACTTTAATTTTTATAAGTCTAAAGGGGATATTTGGGGAGATATTTTGGTGTATTGGAAGTCACACTTAATTGTGAGAAGAAAGAGGACTGTGTTATTGACTAACTCCTCCATACTGGACATAGTAGTAAGAATTTTTATATGGGACTTCGCTTGGGATGATGACCAGGCTGGTGGAATTACGTCCATACACAGCAAGGCACTTTATAAATGGGTTGTTATTCAATGTTCATTACAGCCCTGCAGGTAAATATTAGTTTCTCAAATTGAGGCTGAGTCCTTTCATGGTTGAATTCATCTCCTATTTGTCTGTATCTCTATGATCTGGCTAATGCATGGCCCTAGGTAAGTATGTGTTGAAAGTCCCAGATATAGTAAGTGACAGGCTGGAATTTTGGCTATGGTCTGTCTGACTTCAAAGCCAGAATGTCTGGACTCTTCTGTTGGTCTTGGGGTAGTCATTTCTCAAAAATGCAGCTGCCTTACCTGAGAACAAAGACCACCAGCTTCCATAAGTGTCTGTGCCTTGTAATCTGAGACTCTGCCACCAGTCAGCTGGATTAGAGCCCTGAAAGGAAGTGGGTGCAAGATGATCAGAAGGATAAGTAGGTCAAACATTTCCCCAGATGATGTGGCCGCAGCTGATGGAAAGAAACTGTGCTCTCAACTGCATGTGCTCTGATACTATGACCTGAGGGAGGACTTCTGTTGTAATTAACAATAAGCAGGAAAATAGTATGACTGTAGAAAAATTTAGGCACATTTTATCTCTTGACTTGTGCTGTCCAACACAGAAAGAAAGTGTGCCACATATGTAACTTAAAATTTTCCAGTACATTAAAAAAAAGTGAAATTAATTAAAATATTAATAATACATTTATTTAATTCACAGTATCTAATATATTATCATTTCTACATGCAGTCAATATAAAAAAATTAATGAGATACTCTACCTTCTTTGTTCATTCTGTTGTTAGCTACTGTTGAGTCAGTCATGACTTGTGGTGACCCCGTGCACAAGGGAAATAAAGGCTGCCTGGTCCTGCATAATTCCCATGATAAGTTGTGGATCAGATCATTGTGATCTATAGGAATTTCACTGGCTGATTTTCAGAAGGAGATCACCGGGCCTTTTTCCTAGTTCATCTTAGTCTGGAAGCTCTGCTCATACCTGTTCAGCATCATGGCAACACCCAAGCCTCCACTGACGGGTGGTGGCTGCACATGAGGTGCATTGGTCAGGAAATGAACATGAGTCCCCTGCATGGCAGGCAAGAATTCTACCACTGAACCACGACTGCCTAATTTTTTTCATACTAGGTCTTTGAAATTTTGTGTGTATTTTACACTTACCTCACATCTTAATTGGACTAGCTACATTTTTAGTGCTCATATTTGGAAAGTGACCACTGTATTGGACAATGTAGGTCTAGAGAACATACTTTGCTCTTAAAATCTGAGACCTGAGATCCAGACTTTTTTGGAACTCAGTTTGACATGGGCTATGCAAAAACACTTTGGATGACCTACATTTTTGTGGCTTCACCTGTGTACTATACACTATGCTTTGAAGTTCAGATACCTTTTTTATGTACATTATCTTCTAGAAAGCAGCCCTAGTTGCGCAATGGTTAAGCACTTGGTTGCTTATTGCAATGTTGGCAGTTTGAACCCACAAGCTTCTCCATAGGAGAAAGATGTGGCAGTCTGCTTCTGTAAAGATTTACAATCTTGGAAACCCTATGGGGCAGTTCTATTCTGTTCTGTAGAGTCACTGTGAGTTGAAGTTGACTCGATGGCAACAGATTTGGTTTTGTTTGGTATCTCATATAATTACTGTAACACTAGTATGTAGATTGGTCAGAAAACTAAAGCTTGAAGAAGTAATCATCAACCACATTACTTTAGACTGACTGGTTTTTCCCTACTAGTTGTTCAGGGGATGTGTGTGTGTGAGTGTGTGTGTTTGTGTACGTCTGTCTCTGAGTTTGTGTATATGTGTTTCCTCTCAAGTTTCATGGGACCCCGCGCATCACCTCAGCCTTTAAGCATTCCTTAGCATGTAGTAGGTGCTCAATTAATGTTTACTGAACAAAAGATCGGAACAGCAGATTTCTGGCAAACTAGGAACTGTGTTTGTGATGTTATAATTGTTACATTAGGGAGGTGTGCAACTTTTATGGATTGTCCTTGCTTTGGCTGGAGTCTCTGGCTTTCAGTACTTTATAACACTGATTATAAATTCTATCTGGATGGAAGCTTGGCTGAGCTTCTTGGATTTGAGCTTTTAATTGACAATATGTTTATTGTAATGTGAAAAGTGTGAGTTTTCGTCTTTATGATGCTCTTTTGTGCCTACCTAAATTACAGACAGTTTGATGCCACAGAAGGCTCTTTCTGACTCAGGTATCACTTTTTACAGGAGTGAAATCTAGAATCCTTAAGGATAGACCACCACAGAGTAAATGTTGAGTGCTGTGAAGTGGCACTATTTTGAGCAGCCAATTGCCTTTTACTGAAACATGTTTTTGCAGATACTTTCAAGCTCTCATCCTGCCACAAGTTTGACTGAAGACAACCCACATCTAAACTCACAGCACTGCTTCCATGTTAAGGGGCTCCAGGCTGTCCTCAAGCACAGCACCACCTGTTCACACACTTTCAGATCTCAATCCAGCTGGTCGGGTTTTATTTCAGATTCTGTGGTGCGAGACATACATTATTGGCCCTAGAAATACTAATGTGAGTTTTGTGAGTTAAAAATACAATATATTTGAATTCATCCATATATTGAACTGACATTTTGAGTAACTATTGTGTGCTCAGTACTGGGGACACAAACATAAAGAGGACTATAAGGTTGCCCTTGAATACTTCAAAATCTCTCATCAGTGAAGTAAATACAGACATTAAAAATAATCACATTATGATGATTAAAGTTCAATACAGAGTTAGGATGCGGACTTTGACAACAAAGACAAAGAAGCTATCACTGTGACTGTTGCGATGAGGTGGCTGGGGACTCAAGCTAGCTCTACATGAATTTCATACAGAGTGAGCTAACTGATTTTACCAAATATTGGAAATATGTAAAGAGCACCTCTAAGTGGTAAGCATCACAGAAAATAATGATGGACATTGAGAACACACCCTTTCAACCACAGTAAATGACTCACATCCTTCTTGGGTCAAAGGACTCCCACTTTGGGAGCTCTAGAATGCCATCCCCCTCTCCTTCTTCATAATAACAACAGCAATTAATATGTGCATGATGTACATTTATTTTTGAAGCTTTTTTGTGTAATTTCCTCACTTAATCATCATCACAATACTATGATGTAGGTTTTACCACATCCGTCCTACAGACCAGAAAACTAAGGATCAGGGAGACTATAGAATTTGCACAGATCACATGAGTGTTTTGGAGTTGTGTAGGCCAACTTTTTGCTTTTTAAAATGATAAAAATTGAAACATGAATTAACCTACATGGAATAGATGATGTATTGGTCAACTATCTGGAAAGATAGTTGGGTAGGCCTGGTGCCATGGAGGATTAAAGCCATCAGGTCTTTATTTATCTCAAATCCTGTCACTCTCCACATGTTAGCCTTGTTTTCTCAAGCAGGTTTCTCCACGTTTGTGTACACTAACCTTGGCAATATGGAGTGTGCATTCTAGTGGTGTTATTACTAGAGGGCATAGGGGTCTTCCCAACCAGCTCCAAATGATAAATCCAGACAAGGACACTGATTGGCTTATTTTGGGTCAGGTAACCCTTCATTACAATATGTCTGGGGTAAAAGTCATGATCATATGTCTTCAAACATTTTATAGAAGAAAGGTGGTGGTGTTCTAGGAAGTCAGAATAATAAATGTCCACCACAGTGATAGAGGTGGAACTGAAAATCCTTACTTTGTAACTCCAAACCCCATATTCCTTCATTTATCAAATTGTTCCATTCTTTTGGACATTGAGAATGGCACAGCAATTTTTAGGTTGTGTATCTATAGGTCCTTTTTATTATTTGCACTTAGTTGTCTCACAGATACCTCAAACTCAAGGTGATCCTAGAACCAACTAACACTGTGCTGCCACCCCTCCAGCCTCATGTCCACTGGTCTGTCTCTAGTTTCCTTATTGGCTACATTATAAATTTAGTGGTCTTCGATATTTTTTTTTTGGTTTTAACAAAGAGAAGTTTATTTCCTTACAGCAAAGTAGGCTAAAAGTCCAAATTCAAGGTGTCAGCTCCAGGTGAAGGCTTTCTCTCTCTCGGCCTTCTCATCACTGTTCTCTTAGACTAGGAGCTTCGCGGTGCAGGGACCCCAGTCCAAAGGACAAGCTCTGTTCCTGGCACTGCTTTCTTGATGGTATGAGGTCCCCTGGTCCTTGACATTTTTGCTTCCTCCATAAAACATTAAAAATTATATTTACAGCTGCATTGGTATATAGATGAATATATTCATTATATATGAAAACATTGTCTTCAATCCGAAAGTTAATTTTGTTCTTCTGATCTTAAAATGAATTAAAACATTGTTTTAGGCCCCTAAAGGTACTGTGGACCCTAGACATTGTTCTTACTAAGACTAATGGATGAGTTTTCCCCGAATTGGCAATCTGCTTGTGTAAGCCAGGAACCTGGGATTTTTTTTTTCCCTAAACATTTTCTCTTCTCCATTCCCAAATCTCAATCAATATATTCCATCAAATTTACCACTTAATTTTCTCCCCAAATTCCAAGTCACTTCTATTTTTCTCTATCTCCATCTTTACCTGCAAGGTCAAAACATCAGCAGCATCTTGACTGGTCTCCCTGCATTCACTGTTACATTTTTCCAAACTGTTATCATTAGTGTAGCCAGAATGATCTCTTGAAAACAAATCTCTACACAGAAAACTATAAAGCATTACTGAAATAAATTAAAGAAGACCTAATTAAGTGTAAAGACATCTTGTGTTCATGGTTTGGACACTTTAATATTGCTAAGATGTCATTACTACTGAAAATGATGTACAGATTCAGTACAATTCCTACAAAAATTACAACAGCATTTATTGCAAAAATAGAAAAAACCAACCTTCAAATTCATATTGAATTTCAAGGGACCCCAAATTGCCAAAACAATCTTGAAAAAGAAGAACAAAATTGGAGGGCTCATGCTTCCTGATTTTAAAACTTACTACAAAGTTACAGTAATCAAAACAGTGTGTTACTGGTACAGGAATAGATATATAGACAAATGGAATATATTTGAGAGTCCAGAAATAAAATCAGACATCCATGGTCAATTGATTTTTGACAAGGGTAGCAAGTCTAGCCAATGGGGAAACATTAGTCTCTTTAACAAATGGTACTGGGACAACTGAATCTCCAAATGCAAAAGAATGAAGTTGGCCCCACATTTCATGCCATATACAAAAATTAACTCAAAGTAGATCGATGACATAAATACAGGAACTAAAACCATAAGACACTTAGAAGAAAGTGTAGAGGTAATGCTTCAAGACCCTGCTTTTGATGATGGATTCTTAAATATGTCACCAAAAGCACAAGGAACAACAACAAATTTATAAATTGAAATCTATCAAAACTAAAATTCATTAAAGGATTTTATCAAGAAAGTGAAAAGACAAACTATAGATTGGGAGAAAATATTTGTGAATCATATAACTGATAAAGTTTTATATCCAGAATATATAAAGGACTACTACAACTCAACAGCAAAAAGACAAACAACCCAATCAAATAATGAGAAAAGGACTTGAATGGACATTTCACCAAAGAAGATATACAAATGGCCAATAAGGACACGAAAAAATGCTCAATTTCATTAGTCATTAGGGAAATGCAAATCCAAATCACAATGAGATACAACTTTAGGTTCATTAGGATGACTATTATCAGAAAAATGGAAAGCAACCAGTGTTGAAGAGGATGTAGAGAAATTGGACCTTGCTGATGGGATTGTAAAATGGTTCAGCTGCTATGGAAAGTAATTTGGAAATGCCTCAGAAAGTTAAAAGTAGAATTACTGTAAACCAAAAAAGCCAAATCCATTGCCTTCGAGTTGATTGTCCCTCTAGGACAGAGTAGAGCTGTCCCACAAAGTTTCCAAGAAGCCACTGGTGGATTCCAACTGCTGACATTTGGTTAGCAGCCAAGCTCTTAAACACTATGCCACCAGGGCTCCAGAATTACTACATGACCCATCAATGCTACATCTTGGTATATAGACAAAAGACTTGAAAGCAGGGACTCAAACAGATACTTGTACACCAATGTTTATTGCAACGTTATTCACAATAGCCAAAAGGTGGAATTTACCCAAACTTATACACATACTGTGGTATATCCATACAAGGGAATATTATTCAGCTATTAAGAGAAGTGAAGTTCTGCATGAACCTTGAAAACATTATGTTGAGACGCAAAAGGACCAATATTGTATGATCCCACTGATATGAAATATCTAGACTAGGCAAATGCATAGAGACAGAAGTTTTTTAATGGTTACCAGGGGCTGAGGGGAGGGGAGAATGAGGAGTTATTGCTTAAAGGGTACTGAGTTTCTGTTTGGGGTGATGGAAACATTTTGGAAATATACGGTGGTGATAGTAGCACAATATGGTGAATATGATTAATGTCACTTGATTGTACATTTAAAAATGGCTAAAATGGAAAACTCTTTGTTTTATTTATGGCAATAAAACTAGAAGAAAAAAAGATGAGGCAAGGAAAAAAAAAAGCGGACACAGAGGACAAAATACTGCCACCGGAAAGACACAGAACAAATAAAACAATAAACCGTATCTCTGACTTACAACCCTTCCATAGCTTCATATTCTTTTTTGAATAATGAAAAGCATTATCTTACCATAACCTGTATGTTCCTAGGAGAGTTAGCCCCTGTCTATCTCATCCAACTGTTGTGTGGGGCTCTGGCCATACTTGCCTTCTCTTGGTTCCTTGAATGTAGCCTTATTCTTTGCATCTCAGGACCTTGAAATCTATTCTTTCTTCTGAAATGCCCTTTCATCTCCCTGACCTGTAATATTAACTGTCAGCTATTTTTTTACATTTTACCTTCAATGTCACTTTGTCAAGGAACCTTTCACTGACCCTCCTCATGCAGCTTGGATCAAGTCATATGTTTTCTTGGCAAACTATGTTTCTCCTTTGCAGTGCTTTTCAAAATCGCAATATAAAACCAATTGTGTAAATGATAATTTAGTAACCATTTTACCATCCGGAAGGTAAGGGACATGTCTAATTTGTTTATCATTATTTCCCCAAAGTGCCTGCTACGCAGTAAGTACTCAGTAGCTGTGGATTGAATTAATGAATGAAAAAGTATGTTAATATGTCTGAAATATTTAATTTTTTAAAAAATTATCCACTCAACAAAGTTTTTTGACCCCCTACCCAATGCCAGTCTGGAAGCTCCACTGACACCTGTCTACCATGGGTGACCCTACTAGTTTTTGAAATATCAGGGGCATAGCTTCAGCATCACAGCAACATGCAAGCCACCATAGTATGACAAACTGACAGACAAGTGGTGGAACTTCCAGTCTAAGACTAGGAAAAAAAAGGCCTGGTGATTTACTTCTGAAAATTAGCCAATGAAACCTTATGGATCACAACAGAATATTGTCCAGAATAGTACTGGAATATGCGCCCCAACTTGCCAACAATCATGAAGATGGAGCAAGACCGGGTACTGTTTCTTTCCATTATACATAAGGTCACCATGAGTTGGAACTGACTCTATGGCAACTAATAACAACAACAACAACACTCAATGACAGGTGCTGTAGTAAGCTCTGAGGACACACAACATTCATATTCATCACCCTCATGGAGTTCTCTCTCTCTCTCTTCTTTTCCCCCTAACTTGTGATATGCATAAAAATTAGGTCAATAACAAATTAAGTTCTCCAGGTGTGTTTAGCGTTCTAAGGGGGCCAGTAGGATGCTGAGTGAGCCTTTAAAATCTTCCTAATTCTAATAGAGAAGTAATTTAAAAATCCTGCTAGAAGAACATGGTTCTTCTTGTTTAAGGCATACTTTTTTCCCATCTGACGTGAATTAGCTGTAAGATGTGCAGATGTAGTTATAGATCTTAAAGGTTTGTTCTGTTGTCCACTTCCGAATTGTCAAATTTGTGCCTGTTGTTCTGGGCACTTAGTTACACTAAACAAAAGTCCTGCCTGAGGGCTTGATGTTTTTGGCACTTTATACTAGAATTCTTCCATTTGCTGATGTGGATACTACCCTGATGCTGATTCAGTGGTGATCAAGTTAGGTGGTTATTTAAGTAGAATGAGGCTCTGGAAATGATAGATTGGGCCTCTAAAGATAGATGTATTGATGTGTGTGCTAAATGGTCAAGTCAGTATGGAAAAGCTACAATGGACATGCTATTGATCACTGATTTCACAGGCCCATCTTCTCCTAATACTAATTGATTAGAAAGCTTCTATGCATCTTTAGAAAGTTGGGTGCAGTCTAGGGAGAGTGGGTCAATTTAAAACCTTAAATGGTGAATGAATTAGGATACAGAGTAATTTCTTAGTACTGGTATACAATGTAATAGTGACTCCACCCTCTATCCTATGCTTTGGCATAAACTTTGAAAGAATAGCCCCATTTTATAGTTGATGCAGAGGAGAATCAGTGAAATATGTAATTTACCCAAGGTTATAGAATTTGTAAGTGATACCATTTTGGCTAGAGAGTGACTAGAGATTTAGTGATCTTCTTGTTTTATCATGCTACTTTGCCTCTTTTATTACCAATTGCTTCTCAACTCACTTTTCATTATTTGCGGATGTATTAAGAATATTGTAGCTTATATAGAGCAAATCATTCATCTCAAATTACATCGTTCTCATCAGCTGTTATGCTAGTATACCTCCTTCTCCTCAATGACAATTTCTCTGTGCTCAGAAGTCTAACTAATAATAACGGTACAAGAAAAACATACGTATGAAAGTAAATAAATAAAAAACAGCCCACCAAATACAAGGGCAGAACTGTTATCTGCTAGAAAATTGAGTGACAAAAATAATCAGGGCATATCCTTTTGGCGGTTACAGTGAAATAAAGTATTATAGTGAAAAGAGTTTGTGCTTTGTAGTTAGAAATAATTGGGAATTTAAAAACTACTTATTTTGTTGGGAAAATTAATTTACCACTTATAAGTCCTGGATATTTCTCTCATAACTTGGAGATAATGAAACTTACTACCAAGTCTGTTGTCCCTTCCTCTCTATAAAAATCTGATTGGAAAGGAGGTGGAAATCAACAGGGTTGCCTTTTCATTCATTCCCTCCTTACTCTCCTTGCAAGACAGTCACCATTTCTAAATGATTGCTTAGCCTGTGAGATATTTATTGGATCAGAGGAAATCTGTGTGCATTAAATGTCCTGATGCGTGCTTAACCATGTTTGTCACTGCACAAAGCATCTGAATCACACAGCCAGCTGGAGAGTGGCACAATCTCAAGACGTTGATCTAGGATTCAAAGATGTAGGGAGTGTCTGCTTAGACTTAGAAACTAAGTCATAAGCTCCAACCTAGATTCACTAAAGAGCACTGCATTGTAGCATTTGTCACTACCCCAGCTTGTAATAGTACGGTGCTTCTCTCTAATTTCCTCATGTGTCTCAAAGGTTGTTCTGGAATAAATCAGTTAACCCAGGTAAGAGGCTGAGAGAGTGTCTGGAGCACGGTGAGTGCTGAATAAATGAGTGTAGACTGAATGAAGTACCTTGTGAAGTAGGATTATTATGACCCCCATATTAAATATGAGGACAATGGAGCTCAGAGAGGTTATGCCACAGATGGAAGGTACCAGAGATGGAATTTAAAGAAGGCCAGCTGACTCTCAATAGCAAATGTTGTGCATTTTTTAATGGTGAAGATTATAGGAAAAACATACTTCATAAAAATTTCCTATCCCAATTCTCTGCAGAGCAGTAGAGAAGAGACAGAGAAGGAAAGGGGCAGCTTGACATTGAGTAGTACAATATGGCTTCTGGAGATTTATTTCTACATTTTGGTTAAATTATTGTCAAAAGATGCAAAGAATTGAGTGGGTCTGGGGGTGAGAGCTGAGCCCTGGAAACTGGTAATGGTGACCTCAGCTATGTCAATAAAACAAGAGGTTTGCTCTTATCTTCAGATGAGGAGGAGGGGGTGAGCATGGGAGCTTAAGCATTATAAGTCACTAAGTCACTGTGGAGAGAAATCAAATATTGCCTGCAGTTCTGCAGAAAAGCCATGTAATCATTCATGGTGCAGACTCCAGTGCAAGATAGAGGAGAGACAGAGACAGAGAGAGAGACCGACAGTATATATGTGGTATATGTGTGTGAGAAAGAAAGAGAAACAGAGAAAGTTTATGGTGCACATGCACATGCGTGTGTGTCTGTGTGTGTGAGAGAGAGACAGAAACAGAGAAGAGAGAGAGGGAGATTGATTTTGTAAAATAAGTATTAAAAGTTCCATATGAAAATGTTTCCATTTTATTGAGATACATTGCATAAAAGCTACCACCAAACATAATTTAATCCCCACTTTTTGGTTTTGTGTCCTGGGATAAGCCTTAACTATTAATTTGCAATTTCCCATGAACCAAGAAGTTCACGCATCACACCGCAGCCTTCAAAATTCCTTCCCCACCCTGCCCCTCACCTTCAGGATGCACCCACTCTCCCTGTTTTCCTGCCTCTTGCCAGATACTGTGATTATTTAACCCTGCCAAAGCAGCATTATTCTTAACATTTTTCTAAGAGTTAATTCCTGCACAACTTGGTTAATCCTGCTTTACAATTTAAAAGCATAATGTGAACCCTACCAGGAGAGAATTTTTTTTGTCTTTTTTTTTGTTGTTGTTTTTGTTTATTGTTGTAGTTTAAGTGAAAGTTTACATTTCAAGTTAGTTTCTCATACAAAAATTTATACATACATTGTTATGTGACCCTGATTTCTCCCCCTATACTGTGACAGCAAACTCCTTTCCACCCCTGATTTCTCATGTCCATTCAACCAGCTCCTAACCCTGTCTGCCTTCTCATCTCACCTCCAGACAGAAGCTGCCCATTTAGTCTCATGTATCTACTTGAGCTAAGAAGCACACTCTTCATGAATATCGTTTTATGTCCCAAAGTCTAGTCCAATCTTTGTCTGAAGAGTTGGCCTCAGATATTGTTTTAGTTCTGGGTTGACAAAGAGTCTGGGGGCCATGCTTTCCGGGGTTCCTCCAGTCTCAGTCAGACCACTAAGTCTGGTCTTCTTACTAGAATTTGAGTTCTGCACCCTACCTTCCTCCTGCTCCATCTGAGACTCTCTGATGTGTTCCCTGTCAGGGCAGTCATTGGTGGGAGCCAAGCACCATCTAGTTCTTCTGGTCTCAGGTTGATGAAGTTTCTGGTTTATGTGGCCCTTTCTGCTTCTTGCTAATACTTTCTTTGTGTCTTTGGTGTTATTCATTGTCCTTTACTCCAGGTGGTTGGACCAATTGATGCATCTTAGATGGCCGCTTGCTAACTTTTAAGACCCCAGGAGCCACTCAACAAAGTAGGATGCAGAACATATTCTTAATAAACTTTGTTATGCAAATTGACCTAGATGTCCCCTGAAAGCATGGTTCTCAGACTCCTGCCCCTGCTACTCTGTCCCTTAAAGTGTTTGATTGTATTCAGGGAACTTCTTAGCTTTGGTTTAGTCCAGTTGTGTTGACTTCCACTGTAGTGTGCGCTGTCTTTCCCTTCAAGATAATTCTTGTCTACTGTCTAGTTAGTGAATAACACTCTCCCTCCCTCCCCACCCCCATAACCATCAAAGAATGTTTTCTTCTGTGTTTAAACCTTTTCTTGAGTACTTCTAATAGTGGTTTTATACAGTATTTGTCCTTCTGTGACTGACTAAATTCACTCAGTGTAATGCCTTCCAGATTCCTCTATGTTATAAGATGTTTCACAGATTCATTGTTGTTCTTTATCATTGCGTAGTATTCCATTGTGTGAACATACCATAATTTGTTTATCCATTAGCCAGTTGACGGGCACCTAGGTTGTTTCCATCTTTTTGCTATCATGAACAGTGCTGCAAGGAACATGGGTGTGAATATATCTATTCATGTGATGGCTCTTATTTCTCTAGGATATATTCCAAGGAGAGGGATTGCTGGATTGTATTTCTATTTCTAGCTTTTTAAGGAAACAGCAAATCAATTTCCAAAGTGGTTGTACCATTTTACATTCCCACCAACAGTGTATAACTGTTCCAGTCTCTCCACAACCTCTCCAGAATTTATTATTTTGTGTTTTTTGGATTAATGCTAGCCTTGTTGGGGTGAGATGGTATCTCATTGTAGTTTTGATTTGCATTTCTCTAATGGCTA
>NW_004444102.1:683671-713120 GCF_000243295.1 Trichechus manatus latirostris
AATTTATTATTTTGTGTTTTTTGGATTAATGCTAGCCTTGTTGGGGTGAGATGGTATCTCATTGTAGTTTTGATTTGCATTTCTCTAATGGCTAATGATCGTGGGCATTTCTTCATGTGTCTGTTAGCTGCCTGAATGTCTTCTTTGGCAAAGTGTTTGTTCATATCCTTTGCCCATTTTTTAATTGGATTATTTGTCTTTTTGTTGTGGAGGTTTTGCAATATCTTGTAGATTTTAGAGATTAGACACTGATTGGACTTGTGGCAGCCAAAATTTTTTTTTCTCAGTCTGTAGGTTGTCTTTTCACTCTTTTGGTGAAGTCTTTTGATGAACATAAGTGTTTGATTTTTTAGGAGCCCCAGTTACCTAGTCTCTCTCCTGGTGCTTATGCATTGTTACTTGTGGTTTATATTGTGTTTATGCCATGTATTAGGGCTCCTAGGATGGTACCTGTTTTTTTCCATGATCTTTATCAGTTTTGATTTTATAGTTAGGTCTTTGATCCATTTTGAGTTCGTTTTTGTGTGTGGTGTGAGGTATGGGTCTTGTTTCACTTTTTTGCAGATAGATATTCAGTTATGCCAGCACCATTTGTTAAAGAGACTGTCTTTTCCCCCAGTTAAGGGACTTTGGGCCTTTGTCAAATATCAGCTACTCATAGGTGGATGAATTTATGTCTGGATTCTTAATTCTGTTCTATTGGTCTATGTATCTGTTGTACCAGTACCAAGCTGTTCTGACTACCGTGGCAGTATAATAGGTTCTAAAATCAGGTAGTGTGAGGCCTCCCACTTTGTTCTTCTTGAGTAATACTTTACTTATCCTGGGTCTCTTTCCTTTCCATATGAAGTTGGTGATTCGTTCCTCCATCACATTAAAAAATGCTGTTGAAATTTGGATTGGGACTGCATTGTATCTATAGATTGCTTTGGGTAAAATTGACATTTTCACAATGTGGAGTCTTCCTATTCATGAGCAAGGTATGTTTTTCTACTTATGCAGGTCTCTTGCAGTAGTATCTTGTAGTTTTCATTGTATAGAGCTTTTAGGTCTCTGGATAGACTTAAAGTATTTTATCTTCTTCGGGGCTATTGTAAATGGTGTTGATTTGGTGATTTCCTTTTAGAAGTTCTCTTTGTTGGCATAAAAGAATCCAACTGATTTTTGTATGTTTACCTTGCATCCTGACACTTTGCTGAAATCTTTTATTAGCTCCAGTAGTTTGCTTGTGGATTCTTTGAGGTTTTCTGTGTATAAGGTCATATCATCTGCAAATAGAGATACTTTGACTTCTTCCCTACCTATTTGGATGCCCTTTATTTCTTTTTCTGCCTAATTGCTCTGGCTAGGACCTCCAGCACAATGTTGAATAAGACAGGTGATAAAAGGCATCCTTGTCTGGTTCATGTTCTCAAGGGGAATGCTTTCAAACTCTCTCCATTAAGGATGGTGTTGACTGTTGGCTTTGTATAAATGCTCTTAATTATGCTGAGGAATTTCCCTTCTATTCCTATTTTGCTGAGAGTTTTTATCATGATGGGTGTTGTACTTTGTCGAATGCCTTTTCTGCATTGATTGATAAGATCATGTGGTTCTTGTCTTTTGTTTTATTAATGTGTTGGATTACATTGATTGTTTTTCTAATGTTGAACCATCCCTGCATACTTGGTGTAAATTCCACTTGATCATGGTGAATTATTTTTTTGATATGTTGTGGAATTCTATTGGCTAGAATTTTGTTCAGGATTTTTGCATCAATGTTCATGAGGGATATTGGTCTGTAATTTTCTTTTTTTGTGGTGTCTTTACCTGGTTTTGGTATCAGGGTTATGCTGGCTTCATAGAATGAGTTTGAGTGGATTCCATTCTTTTCTATGCTCTGAAATACATTTAGTAGTAGTGGTGTTAACTCTGCTCTGAAAGTTTGGTAGAATTCTCCAATGAAGCCGTCTGAGCCAGGCCTTTTTTTTTGTTGTTGGGAGTTTTTAAATTTCCTTTTCAATCTCTTCTTTTGTTATGGGTTTATTTAGTTGTTCTACCTCTATTTGTGTTAGTTTAGGTAGGCAGTGAGTATCTAGAAATTTGTCCATTTCCTCTGGGTTTTCAAATTTGTTAGAGTACAATTTTTCATAGTATTCTGTTACGATTCTTTTAATTTCTGTTGGATCTGTTGTGATATCACCAATCTCATTTATTTTATGGGTTATTTGTTTCCTCTCCTGTTTTTCTTTTGTAAGCTTGGCCAATGGTTTATCAATTTTGATCTTTCAAAGAATCAGCTTTTGGTGTTGTTAACTCTTACAATCGTTTGCTACTCACTATTTCATTTAATTCTGTTGTAATTCTTATTGTTTCCTTTCTTCTGGCACCCGAGGGCTTCTTTTGCTGCTCTCTTTCTACTTGTTCCAATTGTAGGTTTAATGTTTTGATTTTGGCCCTTTCTTCTTTTTGAATGTGTGCATTTATTGCTATAAAGTGACCTCTGAGTACTGCTTTTGCAGTGTTCCAAAGGTTCTGGTAGGATGTGCTTTTGTTCTCATTGAATTCTATGAATGTCTTTATTCCATCGTTTATTTCTTCTATAACTCAGTAGTTTTTGAGGAAGGTGTTCAGTTTCCGTGTGTTTGATTTTTTTTCCTTGCTTTTTCTGTTATTAATTTCTACTTTTATGGCTTTATGGCCAGAAAAGATGCTTGGTAATATTTTTGATGCTTTGGATTTTGTTAAGGCTTGCTTTATGGCCTAATATGTGGTCTATTCTGGAGAAGGTTCCATGTGTATTGGAAAAGAAAGTATACTTGGCTGCTGTTGCGTGCAGTGTTCAGTATATGTCTATGGGATCAAGTTGGTTGATTATAGCATTTAGATCTTCCATGTCTTTATTTAGCTTCTTTCTGGATGTTCTCTCCTTCACTGAAACGGTGTGCTGAAGTCTCCTACTACTATTGTGGAGCTGTCTATCTCTCTTTTTCAATTCTGTTAGACTTTGTTTTATGTATTTTGGAGCCTTGTCATTGGGTGCGTAAATATTTATTATAGTTATGTCCTCCTGGTGTATTTACCCTTTAATCATTATATGTTGTTCTTCTTTATCTTTTGTGGTGGATTTTACTTTAAAGTCTATTTTGTCAGAGATTAATTTTGCCATTCCTGGTATTTTTTTTTGTGTTGTTTGCTTGATATATTTTTTTCTATCCTTTCAGTTTTAGTTTGTTTGTGTCTTTAAGGTGTGTCTTTGCAGACAGCTAATAGTCGGATCATTTTTTTAATCCAATTTGCCACTCTCTGTCTCTTTTTATCGGTGCATTTAGTCCATTTACAGTTATTGTAATCATTGATAGGTATGAGTTTAGTGCTCTCATTTTGATGTCTTTTTTGTGTGTTGTTCAGTTTCTTTTTTCCACTTAATTATCTGTGCTGAGTTGTTTTTCTTTATGTATTTTCTTTTCATCTTTTTCATTGTTGTTGATTTTGTATTTGCTGAGTCTTTACATTTTTCTTGTTTTTTATTTTGACTTGTAGGATTGTTAGTTTCCTTTCTGGTTACCTTAACATTTACCCTTTTTTACCCTTATTTTTTTTAAGATTATTCTAGTCTTTTATTTCTGCATATCACCTTGACTTCCTAGGAGAGAATTTTTAATTTCAGCAGCCATACTGGATTCACATAGAGCACGTGCTTCTTTGTGTAAGTGAGCCAAGACTTTAGGAAATAACCCCATCTCTCTCACTCTACTGTCACAGACAAATCCTTGTGTGTAGAAATGTAGTGATAGTGGAAAGGAGACTTGACTGTGACCTCGTCCCTGGAGCTGTCATTAAGATCAGTTGGAGCCAAGCTCATCTGGGTTTTGATTGAAAGGCACTATGAGGAAGTTGATGCACTTGATACTGAGCAAGCTCTGCTAATCCTGCCAGATGGAAAGATAATTCAAAGTGAGTTCCAACTTCCACCCTATAGATTTTACAGCCATCTTCTGCTGTAAGTCATTACCCTTTTCATGAGTTTGTTCTTTCATGCATGGTATACTGATGCTGGAGTGGGCGACATCTGAGCAACACACAATAATGTTGTTGAAACAAACAGTTACATAAATAAACAAGGGCACTCTTTTTTTTTTCTTTCTATGCATAAAAAAGTCACCTAAAACAGATCAGTTGTGCTGAATTTAGAGAGAATGAATATAGCAGTGGCAGAAAGGCACGGGTTGAGGTCTCAGAAAAGTCCTCAAGGTGGCTCTAGCAAGATGGAACACCTGTGGTCCACAGTCAGGGCCTCAGATTTTCGTTCCGAAAACTGATCTTTGTCAGCGCCACAAGATCTTCATGGTTAGTGACGTGAGTTACACTAACCAATTCAAGCAGAGGAGAATTATGCTTCACTTCTTGAAGTAAGGAGTATAAATAATTTATGGGCATATTTTAAACCCACCAAACTTTCTGTTCCTACAGGGCACTCTGAAAGAAAACTGGAAGACAGGGAGAGGAGGAGGAGCCTAGCTTTTTTTTTTTTTTCCTATTCCTGTCAACAGTTCCCCCATAGCATTCTGGGGTTACGGGTTCCAACTTCTTTCTGCAAGTATCTAGCCTTATTGCTGTCTTTAAAAGTACAGCTGTGAATGGACAGAATCCTCTTCATCATGCTCCTGACATATTAATACAAATCAGGCCATAGGTTCTGACAATCCTGACTCTTCTCTTTATTCCTCCTTCCCTGATCTAATAACTGCTTTCTAAAGTTATTTTCTCAGCCATATCCCTTTTTGCTCTTTCAGCACCCAACGCCTCTATAACAACCTATCTATGTTAAAATCCCTCAGTTGGAGTTCCTAGCATGGTTTCTGTAGTCCTGATTAGACAGTGATGAATATACCTTATTTCTTGTTGTTTTCCACAGTGTCTCCAGCAGCACAAATAAGAGGTTGGGCTTGATCACTTCCTGGCGACTTTTCCTCCCTGCCTGGAAGAGACATGAGGTTAGGTCTATGTCCAGGGGTCCTTATCCTCAGATACAAGTATCGGTTTCCAGTGTTCATAATCTGCCTAAGGTACATACAAAATCACATGGGAATGTCATATATGGAGAGAGGGGTCATAGTTCTCATCATATTTTTAGATATCTGTAACCCAAAAGAAGATTAAGGACCCCTAGTTCAGGTTCTCCAACTGGCTGATCATGAGAATTATTTAGGGATCTTTAGAAAACTTTGGTTTTCTGAGCCCATACCCATCCTGAATGAGTCTTGGCATTTTTGTCTTTAAAATTGTCCCATGGTTATTGTGATGAATTGCATATATGGGAACCACTGGAGGAGAACATTACTAGTGTTCCTGTGATCTTCATGCCTGTGATAACCCTACCTCTACTTACCTTGAGGGGCTTTATAAGGATGAGCTGGGCAAGGCTCCCCTGGTTAAAAGGAACATGGAATTATCCCAACTAACTCATGAAATGAACCACCCCAGTGGTTATTAGAAGGATGCCGGTGACATGTTATTGAACTCCAAGGACAGAAACAGCTTTATAAGAAAAAGCAATTGCATTAGGAAGATGCCTCATTTCTGTCTCCCTCTCAAGGATCTCACAGACTCGTCTTTGCTGTTCTCTGTGCATTTCCTATGATTTTCTTTGTTTGTCTCTGCTTGCTTCCCGTGCCTCTGACATATCAGCCTTGTGTTCAACTCTAACTCTAATCTCTACCTCTAATCTCTCAGTTAAAATTCAGAAAGAAATCTGATTGGCTCAAATAATAGCTATCATTCGATAAGATTATGCTGTAATCAGTGGTAAACACAAGTCTTATCTGAATTTGTAATATATGCCCAAATAAAATTAATATCCAAGGAGGCAGAGTCATATGAAAGAGAAAAACACGGCATTGTGAATAGCAACAAAGGTGATTCAGAAAAGAAACAAGCAAGTTAAGTAAAGAGTCCTGATTAAGTCAGATGAGATAGGTTTAGGATAGTATTCTAAAAACCTTGAAATTACAAAAAAATTATAATCATTTTTAATGCCATTAAGCTATATATAATATTTTAATATAATTTATAATCTTTTTAATAAATTATTAGTATTGCTATCTGTCTCACCTTTGCCTTTCATAAGATCTAGGGTGAGCAACATACCAGCATTTTATTCTGCCCCTGAAACATTATGCAAATTTATTTTAACATAAACTCAAAAGAAGTGTTGTTGTTACATTGGAGAAGTAACTCTTTGATCCTTCATTTCCTTGGGCTTCTGTTGTGAGGTAACAAACTGCCCAGGACTTTTGACTAATCGGCAATCCTACAGGTGTGATGATATTAGCTAATCCATCTGACACTATGTCTGCTTTATCTCCAACTGCATAATGAATGACCCAAGAGTAAATCTTCTATATTATATCAAATGGAGCATTTTCTGATGAAAATATCTTCAAAATACAACAAGAGCCAAGGAAAATAAAGTTCCCTGTAGAGATATGCTGACTTTTCCTTTATCTCTTTAATATTACAAAACATGGGTGGGCTTTATGAATTAGGGTAAAATTTCAGTCAACAGGAAGGTTTAGAAATTGGGATAATTTGGTTAATGGAATTTTCAGAATGAATTGAGGTTAACAAGAAAAACAGCTTTTTTTTGGTACAAATGTTTTTGGAGATGTAGTAAATGGGAGAATTCCCAGGTATGTGGTGACCCTAACAAACTGAAACAGCCATTCAATCTTCTCTAGAATAAGACTCATAGACATAACTATTCCATTGTTCCTTCTCATATTCATACTGGCCAATAGGAGCAGATATTGAGAATGAGATTGTCTTAGAATAGAGAAGTAGGAGGTTTTTCCCTTCTTTGTTCTTTCATCTCCGCCACTGCCTCTTTCTCCTTACCCATGTGAGTGTATGTAAGTATTTCTATTTCTGATCCCTTCAATACCTTTCAGATTTTACTTTCAGACCTTTACAAGGGTGTTTGTCTGGTTTGGTTCAGGCTAAGGACTCTCCCCTATCTCCTTAGAAAAAGCCAGTTGCTGTGGAGTCAATTCTTATTCATGGCAATCCCATGTGTGTCAGAGTAGAACTGTGCTCCATAGGGTTTTCAGTGGCTGGTTTTTTGGAAGTAGGCACCTCTGGATGGACTCGAACCTCCAACCTTTCAGTTAGCAGCTGAGCACATTAATCATTCTCACCACTCAGGGACTCCTCCTTGACTCCTGCACTGCCAAGGATGGATTGGGTCTTACAATAACTCACAATAGTTCAATATTCTTATCTTGATTTTTTTTTTTTTTTAATTTTCATATTTAGGCTGGAAGTGTGAAAGCCTTTCACATCTGGAGTCTGAGAATCCAAAGTCCTGGTGGATAGAATTTACAGAAAAATTTCAAAGTGGAATGTGATTGTGATGGGAAGTAGAGAGGCCCGCAGACTGAAGGAATCCTGTTTAGTCTATAGACACCTGATCTTGTTTGCACATAAAAGGGGGAATGGGAAGAGAAACTCCTAAGAAAGGAGACTGGAAAATAGTAAAATTCCTAAGGAAAATGTGAAACAAGGGAAAGACAAAAAGTTTCATCTTGGAAAAGGAGAGACACTCACTTTCTGAGGCTTCAGGGTGTAAGTAGAGAAGGTTGCCAATACAAATGAGCTTGAAAATGGAGGGCCAGAAAATTGAAAATGTTCAACATGATAGACCCACTTTTCTGGAAGGAGGATTTTTGTTGTTGTCATTGAGTCAATTCTGACTCATGGTGACTCTATGTGTACAGAGTAGAACTGCTTGGTAGAGTTTTCAGGCATGACCTTCCTCTGAGATGCCTCTGGGTGAGTTTGAACCACGAACCTCTTGGTTAGTAGTCTAGCACTTACCCATTTGTTCCACCCAAAGTCATTCTAGGAAGGGATTGAGACAGACTAAGTAAACGCTTGAATCTTAAGAGACAAAATGGTTTTGTACCCACGTTGCCTGAAGCTGCTCATTTTCCAATGGCAAGGTGAGAAGGAAGGGCCAGAAAATGATTGTATTATATGTATTTGTTGTTAAATAAATTTTTATACGGATGTTTGCAGCTGCTTCTTCTCAATTTGAGTCATGCCACATCAGTAAATGAAGGTCCCAAAAACTTGACTTCATCCACATCATTAAGTTCAACTCTACTTTGAGGAGGCAGCTCTTCCTCAGTCATATTTTGAGTGTCTTCCAACCTTAGGGTCTCATTTTCTGGCACTGTATCAGACAAATATTTTGTTGCTATTCATAAGATTTTCACTGGCCAATTTTTTTGGAAGTAGACAGCAAGGTCCTTCTTAGTCTCTTAGTCTGGAAGCTCCACTGAAACTTGTCCACCAAGGGTGACCCTGCTGGTATTAGAACACTGGTGGCATGGCTTTCAGTATCACATCAACACACAAACTACCACAGTGTGACAAACTGACAGACACTTGACAGCACGTAACAACAACAATGGCGTTTTTACATAGGGTTTACTATGTTCCAGGCATTGTCTGAAGTGATTTAACAATAACATTTCACTTAATTCTTGCAACAAACTTAGGAAGTAGGTCTATTTTTAACTCCACTTTATAAATGAAGAAGCTGAGGCACAGAGTAGTTAAGTTAATGTCTCAAAGGCAAATCCAGGTAGACTGGCTCCACAGTAGATGTCTTTATCCATTATGCTGTGTAACAGTGAAGAATGTAGACCTGATATAATATCTGTGGTTTTACCAGGGCAGGGTTGAAGATTGGGACCTTCACATGAGTTATATCCTGAAACTACTTTAACTCATTCTACACATGAATCAGACACTTTTTAGTTTGAGTCACACGGACCTGCAAAGAAGCACAAATGTGTGCCAGAAAGTATTAGATTTATCATTCAAAACATGTAATATTGTACCCCTTGTTTGATAATGTCTTTAATCTGCTACTGCATCTGAGTAAATAACCCACTGCCATCAAGTTGATTCCAACTCATAGTGACCCTATAGGACAGAGTAGAACTGCCCCATAAGGTTTCCAAGGCTTTAAATCTTAACAGAAGCAGACTGCCACAACTTTCTATGACAAAATGGCTGGTGGGTTTGAATGGATGACCTTTGGTTAGCAGCTGAGCACTTTAACCAAGGCAACACCAGGGCTCCTATCTTTTGGATCTTGCACAGAAAAATATATCAAACTGTTATGGATTGAATTGTGTTCCCCAAAATTGTGTGTCAACTTGACTAAGCCATGATTCCCAGTATTGAGTGATTGTCCAACATTTTGTCATCTGGATGTGATTTTACTTCGTGTTGTAAATCTTACCTCTATGATGTTAAGGAGGCAGGATTAGAGACAGTTACGTTAATAAGGCAGTATTCAATCTACAAGATTAGATTATATCTTGAGTCAATCTCTTTTGAGATGTAAAAGAGAGAGTCAAGCAGAGAGACAGAGGGACCACATTCCACCAAGAATGAAGAACAAGGAGGGGAGCACATCCTTTCGACCTGGGGTCCTTGCACTGAGAAGATCCTAGACCAGGGGAAGATTGATGACAAGGACCTTCCCCTAGAGCCAGCGTGGCGAAAAAGCCTTCCCCTGGAGCTGGTGCCCAGAATTTGGACTTCTAGCCTCCTAGACAGTGAGAAAATAAATTTCTCTTTGTTAAAACCATCCACTTGTGATACTTCTGTTATAACAGCACTAGATGACTAATACACACACTCATACGGTTTATAAATAGTTGTCAGTCTGGCCTAGCCAACAACCTATGGCAATACTATCTCTTGTTAAATATAGGCTTTAGTAAATAAATTAATCTTTATTTCTCCAAAGCTGTAGATAAACTTAGTCTATCTCACTTGCCCCTCCCCTGACTCTCTTCCAATTTTCGATAAAATATTACGAGCTTAAGGAGCCCTCCATTTGAGGAATGCACTGCTGGGCTCATGGCACTGAAAACCTGGAAAGCTCTGATTCATTCGTGTTAAAAGGAAGAAGATCACCTACCAGCTCTTCCTTTTCCTGAAATGAAATGGCAGACACTTGGAGCAGCTTCTGGATGTGGATGTTTCTTGAATGTGTTTTAAAGAGTTTTCGTACTATTTCCCCAAGTCTGTTCCTGATCCCATCTGATTCACAGCCAGGCTGAAATTGGGCCATGTCTGGAACCTGTGTCATGCACCTGCAGCAGAATCAGCTGCAATATTTTGTCTGGGAACTTACAAAAGGGAGAACAAGACTGATTGGCATTTAGGGAACTAATTTCCTTCAGTCTAATAGTGCCTGTTAATGAAAAGTGCTCAAACTGTCACTTTGGGTAGTTCCAAAGGTCCTGGTTGTCAGGGAGAGTGAAATGCTGTTCTGGGATTGACTGATGTGTTCAGGCATATTTGACAGGGACAATCTACTGAAGGGGTCATGAAAAAAAGTAAGTTAGGTTTTATGTGTTGTAATTAGCAAAGGCCAAATTTGCTTTAACTCTTTGTCTCTCTTTGTTTCACCAAAGCAGCTCATATGAATGTTTTTGGAGTTGTAGAAGTTATGAGAGATGGCACACATATTTATTTTGAAATTGCCATTATGCTGCTGTTGAATTCATTCAATTATCGTCATCAGTTCTGGTATAAAGTATGAACTGGGTATCAGATACACGAGTCCAAATTCTGCCTCTGACCGTACCTAGACATATGACTTAAATTTCAGAAATTTTGTACATACATCTTGGAGTCCCTAGGTGGTGCAAACAATTAAATGCTTGATTATTAGCCGAAATGTTGGTAATTTGAATACACCCAGAGACACCTTGGAAGACAGGCCTGGTGATCTGCTTCCGAAAGGTCACAAGCTTTGAAAACCTTATGAAGAAGTTCTACTCTGCGCACATGGAGTTGTCATGAGCTATAAACTACTTGACGGCAACTAACAACAACAACATGCATCTTAATAAATAAACAATATAAATAAAAAAAAATTGGGGCGAAAAATTGGGCATAATATTACATATCTCAGGATGTCTAGGACTGAATGAGATAATTTCTATAATAAGCCTGGGGTATCTAAGACATTTGATAATTGTTACTTTCATTTTTCCTTCCCTATCTTTTAGAGTGGAGTTGTGGCTGGCCCAAGCCGTGGTCTTTTCCATCACCTCATGTGCATGTGAAAGCAGCACAGTGAAAAAGGAAAACAGAAGAAGAACGGATACACTCAAATTGTGGTGATGGCAAAGAATATTGCATATACTGTGGACTGCCAGAAGAACAAACAAATCAGTCTCAGAAGAAATACAACCGGAATGTTCTGTAGAAGTAAGGATGGTGAGACTTCAACTCACTTATAAGCCATCAGGAAAGAACAATCGCAGGAAAAGGATATCTTGCATGGTAAAGTTGTTGTTGTTGAGTGCCGCTGAGTCACTTTTAACTCATAGCGAACCCAGTGTACAACAGAACAAAATACTGCCAGGTCCTGGGCCATCCTCACAATTGTTACTATAGGCTTGGGCCCATTGTTTCAGCCACTAGGTCAATACATCTTGTTGAGATTCTTCCTCTTTTTCACTGATGCTCTACTTTACCAAGCATGATGTCCTTCTGTAGGGACTGGTCCAGCCTAATAACATGTCCAAAGTATGTGAGACGAAGTCTCGCCATCCTCACTTCTAAGGAGCATTCTGGCTGTACTTCTTCCAAGACATATTTATTCCTTCTTCTGGCAGTCCATGGTATATTCAATATTCTTCATCAACATCATAATTCAAAGGCATCAATTCTTTGGTCTTTCTTATTCATTGTCCAGCTTTCACATGAAGATGAGGCGATTGAAAATATCATGACTTGGTTCAGGTACACCTTAGTTCTCAAAGTGACATCATTGCTTTATAACACTTTAAAGAAGTCTTTTGCAGCGGATTTGCCCAATGAACTAAGTTGTTTGATTTCTTGACTGCTGCTTCCAGGGTTGTTGATTGTGGATCCAAGTAAAACGAAATCCTTGACAATATTTTCTCCATTTATCATGATGTTGACTATTGTCCAGATGTGAAGATTTTTTGTTTTCTTTATGTTGAGGCTTAATCCATACTGAATGTGGTAGTTTTTGATCTTCATCAGTAAGTGCTTCAAGTCCTCTCCACTTTCAGCAAGCAAAGTTATTTCATCTGTATATCATAGGTTGTTAATGAGTCTTCTTCCAATCCTGATGCCCCGTTCTTCTTCATATAGTCCAGCTTCTCCTATTATTTGCTTAGCATATAGATTAAGTATGGTGAGAGGATACAACCTTGAATGCACACATTTCTTTTTTAAAAAAATTGTGCTCTGGATAAAGGTTTACAGAGCAAATTCATTTCTCATTGAACAACTAACACACATTTTGCTTTGTGACATTTGTTGCCAACCTGCAACTTGTCAACACTCTCCCCTTCTCGATCTTGGGTTCCTCATTTCCATTTGTTCAGCTTTCCTGTTCCCTTCTTCCTTCTTGTCCTTGCCCCTGGCTAGTGTTGCCCATTTAGTCTCATGCGCATGGTTGAACTACATGTGTTATTGTTTGTTTTATGGGCCTATCTGATTTTGGCTGAAGTGTGAACCTCAGGAGTGACTTAAGTACTAAGTTAAAATGGTGTCTGGGGGCCATACTCTCAGGGTTTCTACAGCCTCTGTCAAACTAGTAAGTCTGCTCTTTTTTTTCGAGTTTGAATTTGTTCTCCATTTTTCTCCAGCTCTGTCTGGGACCCTCCATTGTGATCTCTATCAGAGCAGTTGGTGGTAGTAACCAGGCACCATCTAGTTGATGCACACCTTCTCTGATTTTAAACCATGAAGTATTCCCTTGTTCTGTTCAAAGGCTGCCTCTTGGTATGTGTCTAGGTTCTTCACGAGCACAATTAAGTGTTCCTTCTGTCTTCTGTAGACACTTCCTGTGTTGATCAGTATTTTGCCCATAGAATCCTTCACCATTGCAGCTCGAGGCTTGAATTTTTTCTTCAGTTCTTTCAGCTTTAAAAATGCATTTTCGTTTTCTAACTCCAGGTCTTTGCACATGTCGTTACAATACTTTACTTTGTCTTCTTGAGCAGCTCTTTGAAATCTTCTGTTTGGCTCTGTGACATAATCTTTTCTTCCTTTCACTTTAGCTACTTGACATTCAAGAGCAACGTTGAGTCTCTTCTGACATCCATATTGGTCATTTCTTTCTTTCCTGTCTTTTAATGACCTCTTGCTTTCTTCATGTATGATGTCCTTGAAGTCATTCCACAATCCGTTTGATCTTTGATCATTAGTGTTCAGTGCATCAAATCTATTCTTGTTATGGTCTCCAAATTCAGATGGGTTATACCCAAGGTCATTCTTTGCTCTCTTGGACTTGTTCTAATTTTCTTCAGCTTAAGCTTGAACTTGCATATGAGCAATTGATGGTCTGTTCAGCAGTAGGACCGTGGCCTTGTTCTGACTGATGGTATTGAGCTTCTGTATCTTTGTTTTCCATGGATGGAGTCAATTTCAATCCTGTGTATTCCATCTGGTGAGGTGCATGTGTATAGTCATCGTTTATGTTGTTGAAAAAAGGTATTGGCAATGAAGAAGTCATTGGTCTTGCAAAGTTCTATCATGCAATCTCCAGCATCATTTCTATCATCAAGGCTGTATTTTCCAACTACAGATCCTTCTTTGTCTCCAATTTTTGAATTCCAATTACTAGTAATTATCAATGCATCCTGATTCCAAGTAAAATCAATTTCAGACTGCAGAAGCTCGTAAAAATCTTCCATTTCTTCATCTTTGGCCTTAGTGATTGGTCGGTATATTTGAGTAATAGTCATATTAACTGGTCTTCCTCGTAGGCGTATGCATATTATTCTATTACTGACAGAGTTGTACTTCAGGATAGATCTTGAAATGTTCTTTTTGACGGTGAATGTGATGCCATTCTTCTTCAATTTGTCATTCCTGGCATAGTAGACCATATGATTGTCCAATTCAAAGTGGCCAATAATACCAGTCCCTCAACTCACTAATGCCTAAGATATCAATGTTTGTGCATTCGATCTCATTTTTGACGATTTCCAATTTTCTTAGATTCACACTTTATGCATTCTGCCTTTGGATTATTAATGGATATTTGCAGCTGTTTCTTCTAATTTTGAGTCTTGCCACATAAGCAAATGAAGGTCCTGAAAGCTTGACTCCATCCAAGTCATTAAGGTAGACTCTACTTTGAGGAGGAAGTTCTTCCCTAGTCTTCTTTTGACTGACTTCCAATCTCAGGGGCTCTTCTTCTGGTACTATATCATACAGTGTTCCTGTGCTGTTCATAAAGTTTTCACTGGCTAATTTTTTTCAGAAGTAGGCCGCCAGGTCTTTCTTCCTAGACCATCTTAGTCTGGAAGCTCAGCCAAAACCTGTCCACCATGGATGACCCTACTGGTATTTGATTACCAGTAACATAGCTTTCAACATCACAGCAACACGGAAGCCCCCACAGTATGATAAACTGACAGATGCATGGGGGTGTGGACTCATAGCAACCCACTATGATAGACTAGAACTGTCCCATAGGATTTCCTAGGATGCAACCTTTACAGAAGCAAATCACCAGATCTTTTTTCCCATGAAATCACTGTGTGGGTTCAAAGTGCTGACATTTTGGTTAGCAGATGAATGCTTTCACCACTGGCCACTAGCGCTCAGATCATTAGCCATTAGAGATATGCATATGTCAACTACAATGAGCCACCACTTCACTCCCTGTAGGATGAATAATATTAAAAAGAAAAAGGAAAATAGCAAATGTTGGCAAGGATGTGGAGAAATTGGAACACTTATCCATTGCTGGTGGACATGTAAAATGGTACAACCACTGTGGAAAATAGTTTGGTGGTTCTTCAAAAACTTAAATATAGAACTACTATATGACACAGCAATTCCACTCTTAAGTATATATTCAAGAAACCTGAAAGCAGTAACATGAACATATTCATTGCAACACTATTCACAACAGCCAAACTTGGAAACAATCTAAATGTCCATAAATGGATGAATGGTTAAACAAAGTGTAATACATACATACAATGGTATACTACTCAGCCATAAAGAGAAATGAAGTCCTGATCCATGCTACAACATGAGTTAACCTCAAAAACCTTGTAATCAGTGAAATAAGTCAATTACAAAAGGATAAATATTGTATGATCCTCCTTATATGCGATAACAAGAACAGGAAAATACATAGAGACCAAAGTTTATTGGTGATTACCAGAGGCAGGAAAGAGGGTGAAAAGGGGAATCATTGCTTAGAAAGCAGTGAATGTTTATTTATGGTGATGGGAAATTTGGCAATGATTATGGGTGATGGTTGAACAGCAAGATTAATGTAATTGATTTCATGAAATCGTACACCTGACAAACGTTGAATTGGCAAATGTTGTGTTATATGTATTTTTGCAACAATAAAAATAAGTTAATGAATAGAATTCTCTCAATTGTCAATTCTTTAACTTTCCTGAGACATTGATTCTTGCCCTTGATTTTCTGTTGGGAAGTTCTTGCACAGCACAAAAGGAATGAGCTTCCAAAGACCTCTCATTTTACCAAGGCAAAGGCTGAATCCTCTATGTTGTTCTCAGATCCCTGTTCTTCTTCCAGGCTCTTCACCTTATTGTCGGGGACTACATCTCCCAGGCTTCCTGTCCTCTGGCTTTTAGCTAGGCTACCCCACTGTAGACACTGTTAAGACTGACAGTAAAAGTAAAGGAGAAGCCAAGGCATTTCTCTCCCTCTCTTTCTGCTTCCTAATGCATGTCTGGTAGCACATCTGTGGTTCTAGATTTTGCCAGTCAAAGCCTCTGTGGTTCCTGATTTACCAGCTGACCCTACCCCCTGGGATCCTGTAGCACCACCTCCTTTATTCTCTCCTTCAGCCTAGACTGGATTGTTCTTGCTAAGCTCTGGATACTTCCGCTGTCCCCTGTTTGGTTCTCAGCCCTTCATCCCCAGTGAGACCAATTATATTTTCTCTGATTTACATTCTCTCCAATTTAAAATATTTACAGTGGTTTCTGTTTTCTTTATTAGATGTCACTGAAATATTTCTAGGCCTGTCCTCTGCTAATCTCTCTAGTTTTATATGCCACCTTTTTTTCCTATCAATTTTTGACCTCTAGCCATATTAAGGTTTATTATATTTCCTGAATGTGCCCTTGTTTCCCTCATTTGTATCATTCCTACTCATTTTCAAGAGCTTAACTCTTCGCTTCCAGAACAACACTCCTGATTCTCCTAGACTACGCTAGATGCCCTTTTATTTCTCCCGTAGCAGTCTATGCTACCACCTACCACATTTTAACATAGCTGCTGATTTGTCCATCTCCCCAGAAAGAAAGCAAGCTCTAGGAGGGTTTGATTCATGATTTCCCTTTTCACCACTGTTCCCATGGCTTCTGGCATGACGCCTGATACACGGGTGGAGTAAACAAGTAAATGGCAAATATCAAAAGAATTTTAAAGAAAACCAATCCATGTTGGTGGCAGTAATTTTGTGTTGTAAATATAAAAGTAAATTTTTAATCCCTTAAAATAATTCTTTATCCAAATGGTGGATTAAAGTTTGACAGCATTTCATGGTGTTCTACAAAGAGGACCCTGATCTCCAGTTGCTCTGGCACCTATAGGTGCCTTCAGACCACTGCTGTCATCTTTTCCATCCCTCATTCCCTGTCTTGGGCTCTATTTCTCTGAGCCTTGTTTTTGCCCCACATTAAGTGCTCAGCTGCTAACCTAAAGGTTGGCAGTTCAAACCCACCAAGTGGTTCCTTGGGAGGAAGACCTGGTGATCTACTTCCATAAAGATTATAGCCAAGAAAACTCCATGGGACAGTTCTACTCTGTCACATAGGGTCGCTATGAGTTGGAATCGACTCCATGCCACTCAACCACAACAACAATGCGCTGTTGGGCAAATGCTAGCACATGTGCAAAAGCACAAGGGCCTTGAGGACCACTCCAAATTAAAAAGTAAGTGAGAAAATACTGGGATTTTCAGACACCAGTAAAACAGAACTGTTGGAAATTATGATAAGAAACTTTCCTGATTTCTCTTGTCATACCGTATTGGTAACCCTTTCTTGACCACTTAAGTGTGACTAGCTCTGTGTGTGTGTATGTGTTTGTGAGAGAGAGAGAAGAGAGTGAGAGAAATTGAGAGAAAGATTGAATGAGAAAGGGCTATATTTTTAAACGTGAATTCAAGCTTCAGTTTTCTTTCTTCAGGAGAGGGAGAGGAAGTATAATAGAGCACTAAGAACCTGAATTGTGGAGTTAGATGAAAGTGTGTTTGAATCTTATCACTATTGGATAATAATTAAGTGAACTTGGGAAAGTTACTAAATTTCTATGGCCCATTATTTCTTCCCTTGTAAAATAAAAGAAAACCTCACAGCATTTTTGTGAAGATTAAATCATATACAGTTTGTGATAAATGATGTCGAAATTTAAAGTGCCCTGCAAATATTAGTCACAATTAAAAGAGGCTCATTGAGAGATAATCTCTGTTTAGAGGGTCAAGAGCAACGGCACAGAGGTATGGCCAAATAGACTGCATTTACCAGCTCCACCATAGTACTAATAATACTAGAATTTATCTCAGGTGACAAATGTTCAGGTAACTTTATAGGGCCTTCCATAAATATAAAGGAAGGGCTTGCCCTGCTCTATGGGGTTTTAAGAGACAGAATTGACTGGGTCACTTCTGAGAAGTTTGGTGCAGATGTGTTTTTGCTTTATGTTTGCCATTCAACCCTTTGAAAATGTATGACAGATGTTGGCTGGGTATAAGTTTTGGTTTCCGGAGGTATGTGAGTAGAAGCATATGATGGGAATGTTGTCCATATGCTGGCTGGATTTGAAGCCTGAGGAACACTTCCATCACTGGGACTGTGTCAGCCTGCTCCCTGCCCCCACCTGCTTCCTGCTGTGGTGCAGCTCCCTGTGTGGTGTTCCAGGAAAGCAGTAGTGGCTTGTCTGGGAGAGAGTATAAAGGCGCTTTGATGATAATGACCCTAGGTAACAGAGCCTGCACTAATTATTCCATATGCATTTTCTCAACGAAGCTTTACTTTTATGAGGCATAGATGTGGATCATGATTAAGTCTAAAGGTTTTATCACTTGAAAATTTGCAAGAGTAAGAGCCACTTAGTGTCACATGGATACTGCCTTTTTTTTCTTTTTAGCATTGAAGTGAAGTTGGAGATAAGAAGTAACCATTTACAAGACATTTTTCCTGTGTTTTCAACCATGTCAATATTCCGTATTGTGAGGTCTGATTCACTCCCTAGGAGCATACCTCTGGGTCTGTTTGGGTTTGAGATGCTCAGCCTCATCCCCTTTCTAAGAGATTATTTTACTCTTCTGAGGACTAATTCTTCTTCTGAGTCAGGCTTCTTTTGCTTATAAAATGTCTAGACAATAAATATTTATTTGTTATGGAAACGGAGCCTGAGAAAGATTACAGACAGCAGAGGAGGCAGGCATTGCCTCTCCCCTCCCCTCGATTTCCCTAGGCTTGAAATCCCCATCTAACTGGCTCACAAGGCTGGGAAACTAAATGAGATCAGATGAGGAGCTCAATTAAAACTGCTTTTAGAAATGGTCACCGTTCTATGGCTGCTGGATGGCATTTGCATGGGCATCTCATAGTCCAGGCATGTCATTCAGAGCTGAGGGTTGCCCCAGCCTTGCTAAAGGGAGACCTCTGTTAAAATTGGCCACACAAGTATATGGAGAGGGAAATGGTCAGTGCATATTTCAGATTTCACACTCTCTGGGCTGAAGTGCCATTTAGAATTCAAAGTGTCTTACAGAAAATGCAAAAATCAAAACAGATTCACGTATGGTAATTTACTAGCTAATCCTTTTCATTCCAGAATTCCAAGTTATTCTCTTCTAAATTTATCTGACAAACAAGGCGTCTTGGAATGGAACCCTTAGTGATCATCATCATCATTGTCATCATCATTTATCAATCTTGTTATTGTTATCATTACTATCGGTATTTAGCCCAGAACTTAGCACTGCCAAGGGGGCATTCTAAAAGATAACCAGCTAAGAGACATGTACAATGGCCAAGAATCTGAAATGTGCAAGTTTGAGGCGCTTCCTTTACAGGCCGTGTCTTATCAGTAAGCAGCTTAATCATTAGGATACGCCTGTAGTTGTTAGGTGCCTTCGAGTCAATTCTGACTCATAGCAACCCTGTGGGACAGAGTAGAACTGCCGCATAGGGTTTCCTAGGATGTAATCTTTATGGGAGCAGATTGCCAGGTCTTTTCTCCTGTGGAGCCACTGGGTGGACTCGAACCACCAACCTTCATTTAGTAGCCAAGTGCTTAACATTGCACCACCAGGGCTCCTTAGGATACACCTCCAAACAAAATCCTTTGCTGTTGAGTCAATTCCGGCTCACATGACCCTAAAAGACAGAGTAGAACTGCCCCAGAGGGTTTCCAAGGAGTGGCTGGTGGATTCAAACTGCCAACCTTTTGGTTAGCAGCTGAGCTCTTAAATACTGTGCCACCAGGGCTCCAGGATACTCCTAGGAACTTAAAATATCTGAAAGTGAGCAGACTTTGCATTGGGTACATAGAGGCCTGCATTCTTATCTTACTTAGCTCAGTTAATGAAAATACACTTGTGTGCTCCGTGCATCCTGATTCCCTTCCTTTGCAGGCAAAAGCACGTTATGGTTAAAAGCACCGGTCTGTTAGTTAAAAGTCAATTTGTGTCTTGTTCTACCATGAAGTTAAGTTTCTAATCTTCACTTTTCTCATTTGTCAAATGTAGATGATGATAGCTTTGCTGAAAGGCTTTAATAAGACAAAACATGCAAAAGTGTTTATCACCCTGCTTGACAAATTTTTTAGTAAATGCTTAATAAATGTTAGCTTTTGGTTTTATTAAACTGATAGAATGTGGCTAAGTGATCTTCTACATTCTATGATTCTTTGATTTATATTTTAATTGAAAGTGTTTTGCTTGTGTGTATCTCATAGGTAGGGATTAAGTTACAATCAGATAAATTAAGACATAATATTCTCTTGGTATTTAGAACTGGAGTTCCTAAAAATATTTCAGTGGTTAATATCATGAAGGGAAATGGGAGTATCAAAGATTCTTGCCCATTCATTTTCTTAAGATTTCTAATATGAGATGGGGTGGGTGGTCTCTGACAACTGGGGTAGCTTGGCATATTAATGAGCATCTGGTTCATTGCTTTTGAGGTAGATACACACTGTTCTACCAATTTAATACAATAATGAGGAGGCTTTCAAAAAGTATAAAAGTTTAATAAATGATATTGTATTATAAAAGATCTGTCTTGTTATTAAATGTAACAAAATAGTTACCTTATAAAGAAAAGCTATGATTGTAAATATTACATAATTAATAGTTATAATAAATATCAAAGTTGATGCAGGAGAGAAAAATCATTAAACTAGGAACATGGACTGAGAAATTCTTGTAGAATAAATAACAAAAGAAAGAAATGAAGGAAGAAAGGAGGAGGGAAAGACAGAACAGATCTGTATACTTTAAATAAAGATTGAAAAGCATTATGTTTCCACACCCATCTGGTAGGAGTTCCCAGAAGGAGAGACGAGAGAACATTCAGGAAGAAAATACTTAAAGAATTAGAAGACTATTTCATAGATCAAAAGAAATGCAAAGTCTTTAAGTTGATGGACCTCACTGAATGATAAGCGGGGTGAAGAAAAATACAACTCATGGGAAAAATTTTGGGAAATTTCACAAACATAAAGGAACTATCTGGCCAAATGCATGATGAAGAAGAAAAGAAAATTAATGTCAAAGCAACAAAAAATCAGACTGACACCAGATTCACATAATCCTGCACTGTATGCATGAACAAAAGGGAACCATAGTTTCACATTGCTGAAGAAGAAGTCTAATGTTGCTAGTATCAAAATTCAGCTCAGTTAGCACATGTAAGATTAGAATAAATGTGAAAACAGTGTGGGGGTAGTGTCTGACCTCCTCTAACTTCACAAGGGAGAAGGAGAATCAAGACCAACAGCTCAAGGCTGATTCCTATGAGGCAGAGTCAGACATGCCTCCTCTCTTGCCATCTTTACCAATTCTGACAGCAGCCGACCCTCCCACGGCACTGTCTACTTCTCCACTGAGTTCAATAATTCATTATAATGGCCACACAGAACTCACAGGCAATACTCGTGATTATGGGGTTTATTAAGGAAGCAACAGTTACAATTTAGGTTGAGGAATGCTCAGGATACAGTTCTTCTATCAGGACAGTCTTTTCCCAGCTGTGCTCTCAGGCTCGCCTCTCCTTGGCCCTTGGCCTCTGCCCAAAGGCACTCAGCTTTCTTGATTTGTGGGCCAGGAAGCCCACCACACCATCTACTGCTGCCGGGTGTCTGCCACTGCTTCTCTCTGCCGTCAGTGTTACGGCTCTCTTCCTCTCTCTCCATCTCCTGGTTCCAGGAGCTTCTCAGCGCAGGGATCCTAGGTCCAAAGGACACACTCTCTGCTCCTTGCTGTTCTTCCTTGGTGGTGGTGAAATCCTCTCCTTCCTGTCACTGGGATGGCTCATTTCAAGCCCAGAGGGACAGCAAAACTGACCAATCCCCTTGGAGGGCCACAATTACACTATTTGCACAGTCCCACACAATCACTTGGGTGGGAGTTAAAAGACCATGGTGAGAAAGACCACACAAAAACGATACATCGCACTGCAGGCCACCCTCTGGTTTTTCTAGCCATGGTTCTTTCATACTTGGAGGATAACTTCCCCTCCCAATCATTAACAATTAGTTCTGAAGTACAGCAAAGAGTCCTAAGGATGCAGTTACTCTGGTAACAGCCATTCAGGTCTGCTGCAGGTGTCCATCTGATCTGGTCAGGTTCTCCAATAGTCATCTAGGATTCACCCCTTCCAGTGTATGGTAAAATTTAACTGAGAGGATTATTCCCTTTCTCTGAGCCTCATGAGGTGTTAACGTATCCAAACCTTTAAGGGACTTTAGGTTCGGCAACTGTACTCCAGTGCAGCAGTGCCTCCCCTTTAGTCCACTCTTTCACACTTAACAGCTTCTACAATTGCAAGTTTTACAATCACAATTAACCCTGATAACAATCAACACTCACAACTGAATCATATAATCATAAAATAGTTACGGTATGGAGAAGAGAAGATGCAAATGGAATGTTTTAAAAAGGGTCAATGGCTAGAAATGCCAGCGGGTGGCCTGTGGTGTAATGAATTACTTGATACGGCCCTTCTAGCCATGGTCTTTGTGACTCACACACAGTGATTGAGTGGGACTATGCAAATAAGGTATATGGAACCTGTGATGGCTGGGTTATGTGCCAACTTGGCTGTGCCATGATTCCCAATATTGTATGGGTGTCCTCATTTGATGTGTTGTGGATCCTGACCTCTACATGTTGATGAGGCAGGATTGGTGTAGGGTGTGTCTTGGGTCAAAACCTTGCAGGAGGGCATGACTCAAGTTCCACCCTTACTCAAAGTACTCTCTTCTCTGGGTGTGGCCTTCATCTAAGATATATGTGTGTGTCCTGGCAGGGCTCTCTCTGTGTCTGGACCCCATGTCTGGTTTGTGATCAAATTGATCTCTGGTTCTTGGGACTTGAGCCAGAGGCCTGCTGTCTGATCTGCCAATTCTGGGATTCACCAGCCTCCACAGCCCTGTGGGTGGGCGGGCTATCGTCTGACCTGATTTGCCAGCTTCTGGAGACTTGTGAGCCAGCAGTCTGTGGTCTAAACTGCTGGTTTGGTTTCATCAGCCCCTGCAGCCACGTGGGTCAGGAGAAGTTTACGCTTGACGCACTGATTTGGGACTTGCCACTACAAGATGAGACATCTCTTTTGCACAATTTGTGGGTTCTGTGAGACGCTGCAGTGAATTAAGGAACCCAAAGATGGGAGGAAGAGTACTGAGGGGAGAGGGAGTAGCTGATGTCAGAGATGATGGAGTGGTACAGCAGCTTGGAAAAGTTGGACATTTGGGACATCTTTAACCTCTGCCTCATAGGAACCAGTTTGGTGTTGATCCTTATTAAAAGAAATGATTCATTTAATCCCCATATAAAAGCCAACTCCAAATAAGTTTTGTTTTTTTATAGTTTTGTTTTCTAAGCATTCTAATATTCCTATGGAGTGCAAAAGGTTAACACACTTGGCTGCTCACTGAAAAGTTGGAAGTTCAAGTGCACCCAGAGGCACCTTGGAAGAAAGCCCTGGTGATCTACTTCCAAAAACAGCCATTTAAAATCCTATAGAGTATACTTTTACTCTGACTCACATAGGGTCTCCATAAGTCAGAATCAACTTGACGATAACTGGCTAGATTTTTTTTAACATTCCTATAGATGGACCTTTTTGTAAAGATGGACTTCTCATAAACAACAACAAAACAAACAAAAACAACAAGATTTGTGTCTTGATTTCTCAGTTTCCATGAATTTAAAAATTTTCCTACTTTTTAATTTGTGTACATTATGTGTATAGAATTGTTTTTAGTCAACCACTATAATTGCTAAAATCTAGCTTCTTACTGAAGAATGTGAACATGAAATTTCCTTCATCTAGCTTTTATGCAAATCCAAGTTGAAAGACATGATGTTTATAAATAATCCTTTGCCTGATTTGAAATTTATGCTTTATTTATTTGTTTTAAACATTTTATTGTGTTTTAGGTGAAGGTTTACACAGCAAATTAGTTTCCCATTGAAAAAACTGTTTATAAATAAACTGTTCCATGACATCAGTTTCTATAACCAAAATGTGTCAGTACTCTCTCCATTTTCACCCAAACTTCCCCGTTTCCATCCTTTCCATTTCCCTGCCCATCCTTGCCTTCTCATCTTTGCTTTTGGGCAAATAGTTGATTGTTCTAAGGAGCACATTCCTCACAGGTGTTATTGTTTATAAGCCAATCTATTATTCAATTGAAAGGTGACCTCTGGGAGTGACTTCAGTTCCAGGTTAATGAGTGTCTTAGAGTGATAGTCTTGGGAGTTCCTCCAGTCTCTATCAGTCCAGTAAGTCTGGTATTTTTTAATGAATTTGAGTTTTGTTCTACATTTTTCTCCAGTTCTAATTAAGACTTTCTATTGTGTCCCTGGGCAGATGCTTGGTAGTGGTAGCTGGGCACCATGTAGTTCTTCTTGCCTCAGGCTAGAGGAGGCTGTGGTTTGTGTGGGACATTAGTCCTGTGGACTAATTAATTGCTCCCTTGAGTCTTTGATTTCCTTCACTCTCCTTTGCTCAATATAGGAAGAGACCAACAGTTGTATCTTAGACGGCCGTTTGCAAAGTTTTAAGACCTCAGGCGTTACTCACAAAACTAGGATGTCAAACATTATCTTTAATGAACAGTGTTATGCCAATTGACCAAGATGTTCCCAGAGACTATTGTGTTTAGCCTTCAAGCTCAGTGGGATGGCAACACTGACCAATCCCCTTGGTGGGCCACAATTACCCTACTTGCACAGTCTCACGCAATCACTTGGGAAAGAGTTACAAGACCTTGGTGAGAAAGACCACACAAAAATGATCCATTGCACTGCAGGATATACAAATTTTCTAACATGCAAGTATGAAAAGTTGATCATCTAATAAATTTATCTGACAAAAATTACTCGTAGATGTACTCTAGAAATAAAGAAAACAAGTAGAATATAGTGGATATATAAAGTACAATAATCAAAAAGAAGAAGTAAAAATACTAAGCTAAAATACCTACAAAGTGTAAAACAAAAACAATTACGTGTTTATAACTTTGGGAATTTCAGATTCTTGTTGTCATTTTATTTTAAAATTTCTCATTTATTGTGCTAAAAGTTTCATGCTATTAGCAAAATAATGCCAAAAACAACACAAATATCCAGTTTTTGGAATCTTTACAAAGTGGCATATCTAAAAATATATTATTTTGAAAGTTTAAAAACATATGGATAGAGCTGAGTCTTCTGGGATGGTGGAGTGATGAGCTTGGAAAATAACATCTCTAAAAGGGAACTGAAAAATTGAATAAAATTGTCAGAGACAACAATTTCAGAACTCTGAAAATGAGCGAAAGGCGTGCAAAAAATTTAGAAGCATTTTTCAAGAAAACGTGTTGCACCTTAAGTAAGATCAGTGGAAGTCTTTGGAGGTTGAGCCTGGCCTGCTCTAATCTCCATAGGTGTGGTAGTTCTACCAGGAGAGAGAAAGCTGTGGAAACTAGCAAATCCATTTCTGGAGGAGACTGAGAATTTGGATAAGAGTTGGAAAAACCATATGACCTGGGACACTGTATGAAACAGTAGCAAGTTTGTTGTCAAAAGAATGGGTAAGTCTAACAATTGCCACCTGAAATTGAAATACTAGTTTGGTTATACAACAGACTGTTAGACAAGTCAGAAATTTAACAAGGAGATGCAAGGAGTGGGACAACTGCAGTAAACTCTGATAAAGTCTTAAATTGCCCTGGCAATCTAGAAGGCAACATGAATTTGCAAGACAGTGTGTATGCTCAGGAGAAAATGAGTAGAACCCTGGCTAAATGTGAGCTTTGAATATAAACGGAGGAGAAAGGGGAAGATCCATCAGAAGGGGAGGAGAAAAAGCTGATGTAGATTTATAAACTTCCCAAACAAATGGTAGAAGGCTCAAGGTTTTCCAGCAAAATATCTGACAAATCATTGGCTGACCACTAAGTTATGCTAACTCAGGGGAGAGCCCTAGGAAACCTTAAAAATAAAAACCATAAAAATAAAAACATGGCTAAAAATAAATGAGCAGAGACCTCAGCAGCTGTATACTCTTGGTGATACAGACTCTACGGAATTAGACCAGGCAAGTCATTGTACAAATAAACCAAAAAAGAAAGAAAGGCAAGAACAATAATAAAAACAGTCCCCTGAGGGGATCAGAATCTAGAATTATTATAAAATATCTAAAATATTCCATTTTCCATATGCAAAAAATTACAAGACATGAAAAATAACCAAAAAAGTATAACTCATATACAAGAAAAAAGTAATCAATAAAAACTGATTCTGAGGGGGATCAGACGTGTTTAGCAGATGCATCCTTTAAAGCAGTTATTATAAATATGTTCCAAGAACTAAAGAAAGTCATGATTAAAGAATTAAAGAAAAGTATGATGGGGACTTACGGCAAAATGGCGCTCTAGGCAGAAGCGCCACGCCGTCCCTCCACAGCAAAGATCTGAATAACTAAGCTAAACAGAGAAAATAGCAATCCTGAAACCCTAAGCATCAAATGAAGAGATAAGGAACTCAGCCAAGCACCAATGGAGTGAGAAACTGACAGAGAACGGAGAGTGAGGAGAGATTCATGCAGAGGACCCCTATCAGCTAACACAGCGTGGATCTGCCATCTTGGACTCCTATCAGAGACCAGCAAATAGGGGGTACGAGAAAGAAGCTTCACGGAGCTTCCAGCGGGAGACAAAACAACCAGTAATTTGCGATATGTGCTTTCCCACCCCCCACACTTCTTCACCCACACTCAGCCTCCTCTGCTTCCCGCGGACACAGTCTGCTGTCCGGGAAGCACCGGTTGCTTGGATTCCACCCACCCTCACTGGCCGGCTCCCTGAGTGCCATTTGTTGGCTGATGGTGTTGCTTTTTTCTGCTTCTTTTGTTTTCTTCCTTACCTCTCACCACCTCCCCCTCCTTTCGCTCAAATACCTGGCTCTGTGTGCCATTTTTCTTCTTCCTAAGGGGCTGCGGAGTTCCGTTTGAGTGTGGAACTCCTTCCCTGTCTGGGCTGCCACACTGGTGGGATCCTGGGGCTTTTGTTTCTTTGTTTGTATTGAATTGTTTGTTTGTTTTTTTCTCGAGTTGGGAGCCCCTTCTGGCCAGGCAGTGTTGCGTGGCTTCGGACTTACACCCTTGGCTTGTGCAGATGTGCAGAGGGATCCCTGAGAGCATTTCTTTTTTTGTGTTTTTTTTTAATTTCTTTTTTTGGGGGGACTTTTCTTGTTCTTTTTTTAAAATTTATTTTGTTTTCTTTTCCTTCTTTTTCCCTTTTTGTCTTTCTTCTTACTCAGTTTCTCATCTCTCTATACCTTCCTTCTCTTCCTGTTCCCTGAACCTGGCACTGAATACTTCTATGCCTTCTGGCCAGGCTGTACTGCACCACCTGAGAAGAACTTCCATAGACCTCGTAGCTGCACCAGTGGGATCATTGAGAGCTTAGCTGTTCTTTTTCATTCTGATTTTTATTTATTCATTCTTATCTTTTCCTTTTTTTTCTTCTTCTTCCCCTTTTTGTTTTTCTCCATTTCATAGTCTCTCACCTCTCCACTCCCAACAGCAAGCTCCCCTAGCACTCTTTTTTGTTTGTATGTTTTTGGTTCCTGTTCCTCTCTTCTCTCTCCCATATCCATCTTAACTCCACACAAAAATATCACTCCCTTCCATCGTGCCTACCTCCACCAGGCGTTTAACAGCACACTACCAAGAAGCACAAGCACCGCCTACCAGAACCTGCTTTGCACTGATTACAGACCCGCCCTGGTGGCTGTAGTAAGTGCCACAAACAACCCATCCCAGTAACTCCTCTTCAGCTAGACCTGCCCTGCTGTACCATATCTGAGCGACTGACCTTGCCAATTGGAGAAGGAGGTGAAAAGTACTGTGCCCAGAGAAGAGCAAACAACAAAGAACACACAGCCAGCCTGTTCAGACACAGCCAAATAAAAAAAAAGGACAAAACAAATAAATCTACAATCAATAAACGAGAAAAATAACTACTGAATGGCCAGAAGACAGCAGACAATATCAAAACATTTACAAAAACAGGAAAGGATGCTTCTAGTAGGTGTCCACAATAAAACACCAGATGACCTTCCAGTGGAAGGAAAGGCAATAGAAGTACCTGAAAGGGAATTCAAGTCACTAATACTCAGAATTATCCAAGAGTTGAAGCAAAAAGTAGACAAAAATGAGGAAAAAAATAAACAAATTCATGGAAAAGGCAGACAAATTCATGGAAAACACAGACAAAAAATTGGAAAATTCAGGAAAATCATGCAAGAACAAATTGCCAAAATAAATTCACAGCTAGAAATTACACAAAAACAACAATTAGAAATCCAAAAGATAAACAACAAGATTTGAAATGGACACTATAATAGAAGGGCTGAGGAGCAGATTTGAAACGGTAGAAGACAGGATCAGTGGAATTCAAGACAAACACTTGGATACAACTCTGTTTGAGAAAAACTCAGAAAAAAGAACAAAGAAAAATGAAGAGACCCTGAGAGTTATGTGGGATACAATCAAAAGCAAAAAATTGCCAGTAATTGGACTTCAAGAACAGGGGGAGAAAACAGAAAACACAGAGAAGATCACTGAAGAATTGCTGACAAAGAACTTCCCTAATATCATGAAGGATGAAAAAGCTGGCCATCCAAGAAGCTTAACGAACCCCATATAGGATAGACCCCAAAAGAAAATCACCAAGGCATATCATAATCACACTCCCCAAAAGCAAAGACAAACAATCATGAGAGCAGCTCATGAAAAACAAGAAGTCACATACAGAGGAGAAACAATAAGATAAAGCTCAGATTATTTGTCAGAAACCATGCTGGCAAGAAGGCAATGGGATGACATATATAAAACCTTGAAAGAAAAAAATTGCCAGCCAACAATAATATAGTCTGCAAAACTCTCGTTCAAATACAATGGTGAAATTAGGACATGTCCAGATAAACATAAATTAAGGGAATATGTAAAAAACAAACCAAACTTACAAGAATTATTAAAGGGAGTTCTTCGATTTGAGAATAAACAAATTCAGCTCACAGGTAGATTCTAGGACACAGGATCGTACCAGCCAGATGCCAATCTAGGAAATGAACTCTCAAGAACTATCCAAAACCAAAAGAAATACAACAGGGAATCAGAGCAGTTCATCTGTAAATGACAACAACATCAGAACAATAAAAGAGGAAATAAACGGTGTAGGTATAGAACCTTCTAATGGAGAGGAAGGCAAGGCAATACCAAGTAACAATAAACTGCTTCAAACTTAGAAAGATAGGGGTGAATTTCATGGTAAGCACAAAGAAAGTTAACAAACATACTCATAAAAATAAAGAGGAAAAATACAAAGTCTCAGCAAAACCAAAACCTACGAAAACAAAGGAAATGAAAAAAAAAAACACAAACAAAAGGAATTCAGCACAGGAGAGTGAGAAGAAAAAGAAAACATCAGCACCACAGAAAAAAAGGACTACAAAATGGCAGCAACAAACTCACATCTATCAATAATTACACTGAATGTAAATGGACTCAATGCACCCATAAAGAGACAGAGAGTGACAGAATGGATAAGAAAGCAGAATCCATCAATATGCTGTCTACAAGAGACACACCTTAGAAACAAAGATGTGAATTTA
>NW_004444102.1:714300-715501 GCF_000243295.1 Trichechus manatus latirostris
AAGAGATTGAAAAGGTAATAAAAAAACTCCCAACCAAAAAAAGCCCTGGCCAAGACGGCTTCACTGGAGAATTCTACAAAACATTTAAAGAAGAGCTTGTACCAGTACTACTCAAGCTATTTCAGAGCATAGAAGAGGAAGCAACACTTCCAAATTCAATCTGTGATGCCAGCATAGGATACCAAAACCAGGCAAAGACCCCACAAAAAAAGAAAATTACAAACCAATATCTCTCATGAATATAGATGCAAAAATTTTAAACAAAATTCTAGCCAATAGAATTCAGCATCATATCAAAAAAATAATACACCACGACCAACTAGGATTCATACCAGGTATGCACGGATGGTTCAACATTAGAAAATCAATCAACTTAATCCACCACATAAATAAAAGGAAAGAAAAAAATCACATGATCATCTCAATTGACACAGAAAAGGCATTCAACAAAGTTCAACACGCATTCCTGATAAAAACTCTCAGTAAAATAGGTATAGAAGGGAAATTTCTCAACATAATAAAGGCCATCTATGCAAACCAATGGCCGAAATTATTCTTAATGGAAAGATGCTGAAAACATTCCCCTTGAGAACAGGAACAAGACAAGGGTAGCCTTTATCACCACTCCTATTTAACATTGTGCTGGAAGTTCTAGCTATAGCAATAAGGCAAGAAAAAGAAAAAAAGGGCATCCAAATTGGTAATGAATAAGTTAAACTGTCCCTGTTTGCAGATGATATGATACTATACATAGAAAACCCTAAAGACTCCATGAGACATCTACTGTAACTAAGAGAAAGATTAACCTGAGTAGCAGTATACAAGATAAACATACAATAATCAGTTGGATTCCTGTACACCAATAAAGAGAAAGATGAAAAGGAAATCAGGAAAACAATACCATTTATAATAGCTCTTAAAAAAATAAAATACTTAATAATAAATCTACCCAAGGATGTAAAAGACCTATACAAAGAAAACTACAAAATACTACTTCATGAAACCCAAAGGGATCTACATAAATGGAAAAACATACCGTGCTCATGGATAGGTACACCCAGCATTGGGAAAATGACAATACTACCTAAAGCAATTTACTAATACAACCCAATCCCAATTCAAATACTAACAACATTCTTCAAAGAGATGGAAAAACTAATCATTAACTTTCTATGGAAAGGGAAGAAGCCCCGAATAAGTA
>NW_004444102.1:726270-742098 GCF_000243295.1 Trichechus manatus latirostris
GAGAGTATGGCCCCCAGACACCCTTTTAGCTCAGTGGTGAAGTCACTTCTGAGTTTCACCGTTTAGCCAGGGATTGGGTAGCCCCATAAAACAAAATGGGACTAATGAGGCACAGCAGTCCAGGGACAAGGGCTAGAAGGCAGAAGGGGGCAGGAAAGCAGGTGATAGGGAACCCAAGGTTGAGTAAGGACATTGCTGATGTGTAGTGGGGTTGTTAACCACTGTCATAGGGCAACATGTGTATTAACTGTTTAATGAGAAACTATTTTGTTCTGTAAACCTTCATCTAAAGTGAGAATAGCAGCACAATTGTAAGAGCATAGTCTACGTCACTTAACTGTGTATGTAGAAATTTTTGAAATGGTGTATCTTTGGCTATGTATATTTTCACCTCCCTCAGAAAAAAATGGTCGAGAAGGGAGAGGGTTGATATGTCGATGGGTTGGTAACCAATGTCATAAAACAATATGTGTACTAGCTGTTTAATGAGAAACTATTTGTTCAGTAAACCTTCACCTGAATTACCATAAAAATATATTTATATAAAAAAAATTATGATGACAATAGTTTGGTAAAGTATAGCATCAAGAAAAACTAGAGACACCCTAATGAAATTAGATTCAGACATACCAATGATCATAACGACAGTGCAGGAACAGGCAATGTTTTATTCTGTTATACATAAGGTCACCATGAGTCAGAGCCAATTCAATGGCATCTAACAACAACAACAACAACAACATGATAATAATGAGTCATTAAACAGACAGTGTCAATTAAGGGACATAAATTACATATAAAAAAATAACCCAAAGGAAATTCTGGAGTAAAAATAGATCATAACTGAAAAAGAAATTATAGGGCTTATCTGCTGTTACAAGATGATAGAAGAATTATACGGTGAACTTGAGGCTAGATTAATAAAAATTACACAATATGGAAAACAGTATGTAAAGAGAATAAAAAATAAAAGTAAAAAGACCTATGGAACACCATCAAATGTACTAAAATATATGTAATGGGAGTCTAAGGAGAAAAGTAGTGGAAAAAGAGGCAGAAACATTATTGAAAGAAATAATGACCAAAAATTTCCCAAATCAGGTGGAAAACATTGATCTACATGTACAAGAAACTCAAGGAAATCAAAGTTGAATAAACAAAGAAATCCACACCCAGACATCATAGTCAAACTGTTGGGAGCAATCTAAATATCTGGCAAATGATCAATGGATAAATAAAATGCAGTATATGTCTGTAATGGAATACTATACAACAACAAAAAGAGTGGATTTATGGTACATGATACAACATGGATGAACCTTTTAGCACATTATGCTAAGCGAATGATTTCATTTGCATGAAATTCCAGAAATAGTTAATCTGTGGAGATGGGAAGCTGATCAGTGGTTGTGTGGGACTGATGATGAGAATGGGGAGTAACTGCAGACAGACATGAAGGGTTTTCGGGAGATGATGGAAGTTTTCTAAAACTGGATTGTGGTGATGGTTGCACAACTCTTTAAATCTATTAAAAATCATTGAATTTTTTGGTTTGTAAATCATTCCTCAATCAAGCTGTTATAAAAACTTTAGAAATTGAAAAAGACCTCTAAATCCAAAGATAACCGAAAGTGTATAAAAGAACAAAGAAAAGTACAGTTTTACAACCATATCACAGTGATAAAATACGTAAAGAAAAATCTGTTAGAAATGTAAAAGGAAACTAACAAATTGATGATTAGTGTGTGATTTTTTCTTTTTACACACTTCTCTCAGATTTTATAGGCTATATAGACAAAAATAAGACAGAGTATGGAGGATGTGAATAGCTAATAAACAAAATAGTACTATATAGCAAAGACAGAAAATAAGCTTGTCTTTCCAAACACACTAGTAATTCACTTAAATTCACTATATTTCAGTCACAAAGGAAATCTCACAAATTCTGAAAGTTGGAAATTTAAATGACTATATTTACTCCATAAAGTCAATAGAATGAAGAATTTAAAAAATGTGGGGCACAAATCTATGCACTTGGGTATTAAACATCCAATCCCAGACATGTCAATGCACAACAGATCTAAATAATTATTTTAGGAAGTGTGCATAAGAGATGGAAGTCTGAACTATACAGTTGACATCATTTTTCTCAATCTCACTAAAATAGTAGTAAATTGACTTTGAATTTTGTTACTTGAGAAACAAAGCACAAGATCAAACATAAATAGAAAGGACATGTTATGGATTAAATTGTGTCCACCCAAAGTATGGAAACTCTGGAGGCATAGTGGTTAAGTGCTACAGCTGCTAACCAAAAGGTCAGCAGTTTGAATTCACCAGCCACTCCTTGGAAACACTAGGGGGCAGTAGGGGGCAGTTCTACTCTGGAGGGTCGCTAAGAGTTGGCTTCTTGATGGAAACAGATTTTTTTTTTTTAAATACTTGTGAACATAATCTCATTTGGGAATAGGGGTTTCTTTGTTATGTTAATGAGACCATATCAGTGTAGTCTCAAACCAATCATCTTTGTGATATAAATTGAGCACATTAGGCGCACAGAAGCAAGACAAAAATGGGGGAAGATAGACACCAAGCCACGTGATGCCAAGCCTCATCTTTGAGGAACAGAAGCTGAAAAGAGACAAGGACCTTCCTTCAGAACCTACTGAGAGAGAAAGCCTTCCTAGTGCAGGAACCCTGAATTTGGACTTCTAGCCTCCTAACTGTGAGGAAATAAATTTTGTTTGTTAAAGCCACCCACTTGTGGTATTTTTGTTATAGCAGCACTTAGAAGATTAAGACAGAACACAAGAGAAAAATAATTAGTTAAAGAAACATGAACACAAGCTAACTGACATAAGAAAAACTAAATCAGGACTGTCTCAAGGTAGTAGTCACAAGAAAATGTCTCCCTCACTCTAATAGTTACAGCTAGTCAGATGATATGCAAAATGATAGTAATTTTATGTCCATGAAAGAATTCAGGTTACAAAACAGACTCATAAAATAAAATCCAAAAAGGACCAATTTCTCCCAGCCAAGTCTGAATACGTAGTTGCTTTCATCTTTGGCAGAGTAGCATGAGAAAGAGAAAGTTGCTGTACACAGAGGTGAATGTGTCTATGATTGAATTTTTAACAAAAAAGATAGGCCTGGTGTGGCCTGGAATGACTGGAATACTGAGGAGCCCCAGGCACAAAAGGGCCTGATAACACTCATTAACATTTTCCCAAGGGCCTTCATTGAGTACTTACACTCACTGTGCGTTGGGACCCCTATCTGAGATGCGGGTATGAATGGGCCTACTCTAACTGGAAGTCAGAGAAGGAGAACCACATAAACCCTCCCATACTCCAGGCTTTATGCTGATTAGGAGGCAGATGCAATCTGTGATAGGCAACTTCTAAGATGGACCTAACCACCCCACCTTCTAGGTTAGTGTTCATGCTTTTGAGTAATTCCCTCCCCTTGAGTGTGGGATGGACTTATTGACTAGAATGTAATTAATAAATGGCATTACATTTGAAATATAATGCAAAAGTAATGAATGTCACTTCTGAGATTATGTATAAAAGTCTGTGGCTTCCTTTTTTGTTACTCTCTGTCTCTCTGTCTTTTATATTACTCATGGTGCAGCCCTGCAGAGAGACCTGTGCAAGTTAATGTGGAAGAAGATCTGAGGCTTGTCAACAGACATGTGAGTAAGATTGGAAACTTCTTCCTTCAGTCAAACCCTGACTCAGCTAACACCTTGATTGCAGCCTTGTGAGAAACCCTGGGGCATGACTTCTGAGCTAAGCTGCTCCCAGGTTCCTGACTTAGAGAAACTGAGAAAATAAATTTTTGATGGTCTAAGCTAGAAAGTTTTGAAATAATCTGTTATGCAGCAATAGCTAATGAATACATTTCCTGTACTGGAGAGACGATAGGAAATCTGTGAGAAATCCCCTCAGGTTCATATCTGCCAAAATCTAGGGACAGAGTTGGAGGACAAAGAGAAATCCTCCAATACTCTGGGCCTTACACTGAAATCCAAAGACAAAGAGAAAATCTTGAAAGCAATCAGGGGAAAAAAAAATCACATAAACCAAACGCTTCATCGTCAGGTTGATTCTGACTCGTAGCAACCCGATAGGATAGAGTAGAATTGCCCCATAGGGTTTCCAAGGCTGTAATCCTTATGGGAGCAGACTGCCACATCTCTGTCCTGTGGATTCTAACCACTGACCTTTGGATTAGCAGCCTTAAAGTACTGCACTACCAGGGACTCCTAAATATCACATAGAAGGGGTTAATGATAGGAGTGTGGCTGACCTTATCAGAAAGGAAAAAAAAAAAAAAGGAATCTATCAGAAAATGAAATTACATATTCAAAGTGATAAGACAGAAAAAAAAAATGTCAAACTAGATTTCCATATCCAGGGAGTAAACACATAATAAACGGGATATGGATGTGAGAGAGAAGAGAGAAATTATAGGACCAGTCCACGATGTGCAATAACCAATTACCCAACCACAAAAATAAGATCCAGGCAGAAACAAGGGAGTGGGAAGGAAGCCATTAACCAAACGCTAGAGGAAATTTCAATAGAAATAACAAAAATTTGTTTTAATAGTGAAAGGGCTCATTAATCACTTAACATATTGAGGAAAAGTAAATCAATGCAAAAAAAATCATCCCCTATTATCCTGATATTTTGTACATGTGGAGAGAGAAAATATCCATGTAATCGGACAGAAAGAGAGACACAGGGAGAGAGAGAGAATGAGAGCAAGATTCAAACAAAGAATCAAAAATCAGAGGGTCATTAGCCCTTATACATCTCAATCTTACCATTTGACACAAGAAAACAATGGAGTAATACCTTCAATATTTTGAGGAAAAAACTTATTTTGAACCTAGAATTGTATGCCCAGCTGAATTATTAATCATGAGAGTGTATTAAGAAATTATCAGAAATGAGTACTCTCAAAAAACACACTACCTTTCTCAGGAAACCACTAAAGAATGTACTCCACTAAATCTGAGGAGTAAACCAAGAAAAAGGAAAATAAGAAATTCAAGAAATGAGGGATCAAAAGCAACAGAAGCAAACAGAATTCTCAGGACAGTGACAAAGATCCTAAAATGGCAGATATACAACAGCCTAAGAACTCCATTCATCCAGTTTGGAGCATCTAAGAAACTCCACAAGGGATTTTTCAAAAAATGAAAGTGACTGAACACCTACCATGTCTCAACTTCTTGACAAGAAAATTACATGAATGGAGGAATTTGCTTTTGGGGATAATGAAAAGAAAAAAGAAAAAAAAAGTTACAGATGAGCAGTATATTGTGTAACAAAGATAATCAGTGGTGAAAATGTTTATATAGAAATATTGAAGTAAGCATGACTTTTGATCTAATCAAAATTATATTAACAAAATTATAGGACAGTTAGGGTGGGTGTGAATGGTGGGAGAATCAGTACAAAACATCTAAATCCTCATATTAAGTTGGACGAAGTCAATATATGGTATTTAAGACTAAAATTTTGGGATTATATGTATATAATCATGACTTTTAAATATATGAAGTAAAATAGAAGATTTGCCTCACAGATTTAAATTGTTACCTATGAGGAACAGGAAATGTGATATTTCTGTAACAAGTCTTGTAAAATTTTTTGACTCTTTAAACTGTGAAATATGAAACTACAGAAATTAATGAGGACAAAAAGAGTAAAGAAAAATAATGTTACAAACTCTTTAGAATTAAGCAGGAATGAGATTATCACATTATTTTAGGCGAAAACATACACACATATTCAGGTGTATAAACGTAAACCTGCATGCACACATATACTAACACATATACACATGCATACACACATACACATAACACACATACACATGACATGTTTACACATACACTCACACATATGCATATTAACATACAAAAAGCCATACACACATACAGATATACAGAAGCACAACATATTCATATACACATAAGACATACAAGCATACATAAAAGTATATATATATTCCCTCAGGGACATGCATATGAAGATATGCATATGCAACAAGAACACATGTACACATCATGCATATGCACACATGAATATGTACTTACATGCATATAAACATACACACACATTAAATTTTGAATCTATTCAAGTACACTTAAATATATGTTAATATTTACAGGAAAATACTAAATAAAAGTAGCAAAAAATATTAATAGTTACCTATGGGTTTTGAAATTGGCATAGAGTCATTTTCTAAATAATTTTCACTAATTTCCAAATTTTCATTTAGAAAGAAATATTTTGTATAGAATCATGTAGCAAATATCATTTAATCCCGTAACAGAATAGTTTGGTCAATTTTGTTGTATTTTAATCTGAATCTTAGCCTTCTAATTTCTTACAAATATAATTACCCAGAACTACCTTCTGTGAACTCTATATTCTTTATCTTTTCCTATATTTTCTTTGAATATTTTCTGTTTCTGAAAGGAAATATTTTTCCCTTTTAAATTTTCCTTTTTTATCTGTTAGGGAATAATTTCAAGAGTAAATAAAGAATGAAGCTAAGGGATCATCTTAACTACAGATAGTTAAAATTGTGGGTTTTGCAATTTTTGAGCTTTCTGGTAAAAATATTTTTGGTCATACTGCTAGTAATTGAATTAGAAAAGTAGGCTTAACTGGTTCAAAATTGTTAGATGTCATTGAGTTAGTTCTGACACATAGCAACATATACACAAAAGAAACATTGCTTGGTTCTGCGCCATCCTCACAAAATTTGCTATGCTTGAGCCCGTCAGATGTCCATCCATCTCACTGAAGGTCTTCCTCTCTTTCACCTACCCTCTATTTTACCAACCACGATGTCCTTCTCCAGGGACTCGTCCCTCCTTGATAACACATCTAAAGTATGTGAGAGGAAGTCTCGTCATCCTTGTCCCCAAGGAACACTCTAGCTGTACCTCTTCCAAGACAGATTTGTTCATTCTTTTGGCAGTCTGCGGTATATTCAATATTCTTCGCCAACACCAAGATTCAAAAGCATCAACTCTTCTTCAGTCTTCATTATTCATTGTCCTGTTTTCGCATGCATATGAGGCAATTGAAAACATCATGGCTTGGATCTGGCGTACCTTAATCCTTAAAATGACATCTTTGCTTCTGAACCCTTTAAAAAGGTCCTTTGCAGCAGATTTGCCCAACACAATGCATCCTTTGATTTCTTGACTGCTACTTTCGTGGGTGTTGATTGTGGAGCCAAATAAAATGAAATCCTTGACAATTTCAATCTTTTCTCCGTTTATCATGTTGTTGCTTATTGGTCCAGTTGTGAGAATTTTTGTTTTCTTCATGTTGAGGTGTAATCCATATTGAAGGCTGTAGTCTTTGATCTTCATCAGTCAGTGCTTCAAGCTCTCTTCACTTTTCACAAGCATGGTTGTGTCATCTGCATAGTGCAGGTTGTTAATGAGTCTTCCTCCAATACCAAGTCCAGCTTTTCTGATTATTTGCTCAGCATATAGATTGAATAAGTATTGTGAAAGGATACAATCCTGACACACACCTTTCCTAATTTTAAAGTAAACAGTATCCCCTTGTTCTATTTGAACGACTGCCTCTTGGTCTATGTCCAGGTCCCGTATCAGCACAACTAAGTGTTCTGGAATTCCCATTCTTCTCAATGTTATCCATAATTTGTTACGATCCACACAGTTGAATGCCTTCACATAGTCAACAAAACACAAGCATTTGGCTGCTGACCAAATGGTCAGCAGTTTGAATTCACCAGCCTCTCATCAGAAACCCTATGGCGCAGTTCTACTCTGTCTTACAGGGTTACTATGAGCCGGAATCAACTCGACAGTGATGGGTTTTGTTGTTGTTATTGTTTTAAAACATCTTTCTGGTATTCTTTGCTGTTAGCGAGGATCTATGTGACATGAGCAGTGATATTCCTCACTGCATGCCCTCTTCTGAATCCAGCTTTAATTTCTGGCCATTTTCTGTCAATGTACTGCTGCAATCATTTTTGAATGGTCTTCAGTAAAATTTTACTTGCATGTGATATTAATGATACTGTTCAATAATTTCTGCATTCTGTTGGATCATCTTTCTTTGGAATGGGCAAAAATATGGATCTCTTCAGTCAGTTGGCCGGGCAGCTGTCCTACAAATTTCTTGGCATAGTTGATTGAGCACTTCCAGGGCTGCATCCGTTTGTTGAAACATCTCGATTGGTATTCAGTCAATTCCTGGAGACTTGTGTTTTTGCCAATGCCTTCAGTGCAGCTTGGACTTCTTCCTTCACTACCATCAGTTCTTGATCATATGCTACCTCCTAAAATGACTGAATGTCCACCAATTCTTTTTGGTACAGTGACTCTGTGTATTCCTTACATCTTCTTTTGATGCTTCCTGCGTCGTTCAGTATTTTGCCCATAGAATCCCTCAGTATTGCAACTTGAGGCTTGCATTTTTTTTTTCTTCAGTTCCTTCAGCTTTGAAGAATGCTGAGCATGTTCTGCCCTTTTAGTTAAAAAAATGCATGAGTCAGAGTCAAAAGGGAAATCCTGCTTGTCTGCACTGGGTCTCCACAGGTCGGAATCAACTATATGGCAACTGACAATAACAATAACCCTCTTGTAGCATGGTGTAGGCCCTTTGTACACTTCACTTGCCCTAATTTAAACAGTGAAGATAGCTGTATAACAGGTATGGAAAGGAATGAGATTTAATGTATGTGTATCTATTTAACTTTGATGCTGCTCTGCAAACACTGTAAATGGAATTCTTATATAAGTTTAAAAAACTACTTTCTGTGTTCATTTACAAAACCCAAGCACGTTTTGAGAGAAAATCAGTTTAAAAAATGTATTTTCTTAGTTTAATGAAACTTGAGTTCTATAAACAGAAGCTCAACCACCCATGGTGATAAGTCCTTAGGCTTTTTCATCTTTCTCTCTGGGGAGTACAGTAGGGTCTAACAGTCAGTTGTTTGCTGTGAGCCCAGGTGACCTGCTGTGTGGATCCACCTTACAGGGTGTATTAACCCTCTAGAACAATTCAGCAGGGTGATGCACCTGCCTGCCTCAGTCCCTAAAATGTCTAAAATTTGTGCCAGCACATTAATATTTAATAGTAAGTATGGAAATAGATTTCAAGTGTGTGCCAAGCCCTATCAACAGATTGGTGCCTGCTGAAAGGACTCTGTGTTTCGGGGGGGGGTGGTGTTTGGGTTAATTAGCTACATCTATCATGGGTGCAGAGTACAGGGGCTCAGAAACCAGAAGCATTCATGCCTAAATCCAGGAGCTATCCTTAGGAGTCCCCTGACCTTGGACTTGACCTACTCCCACCCCAACTTCTTCATTTCTAAAAACCCTACCTCACAAGGTTGCTGGGAAGATTAAATGAGATAAAGGATGTGAAACCATACTGTCTGAGAGTTGTTCAATAAATACATTTTTCTGCTTGAAAAGTAGAACAATTATATTGTTCTATTTATTTTTAAATGGTTTTCTATATACACAATATTGTAGCTCTAGCTCTTATTTAACTGTTTATTTTCAAAGATGGCATAGGATAATAGAAAAAAAAATGAATGTCACTTTTTTTCTAATATTCATTAATTTTTATTGAGATAAAAATATATAAAAAGCTACTAGGCCTGAAGATGAGGAAAAAACACATCCATGTCAACAGTTAGATTAATGGGCACAGAATTGACATTTCTAGGCTGGTTATATAAGCTGGTACACAGACAATTAATAGCAAAAATTCCAACATTGTTAAATAATTTATAATTCATAGACAAATACACAGAAGACTTCAGATCTTTTTAGGGAGGCCTATTTTCCACATAACCATCTTCCTTTGTAAGATCACAGGACTCAACAAATTCAGCCACTCACATGAAGTCAGGAATACAGACACAATATTGAAATTTCCTGAAATGGAATGGATGTGACTTTGGTAGAAGTTTACCTGTTGGGAGTGGGAGAAAATATTTAAGAGATGTAGATAAGAATTTGAAGAAATGGAATTTGGAGCTAGAGAAAAGTTTAAATCTTTCACTTTTTTGGCCATGTGTCATTGGGAGAAATATTGGACATTCAAATGGAGTTGATAGTAACTAACTTTTAGGGTAATTATGAAATAATTGTGAAAGCATTGGTGGTTCTTTGGTAGAATTCTTACCTTCCCTACAGGAGGCCTGTATTCTTCAGGGGCAGCTGCCACCTATCATCTGTCAGTAGAGGCTTATGTGTTGCTTTGATGCTGAACAGGTTTCAGCAAAGCTTCCAGACTAAGACAGACTAGGAAAAAGGCCTGGCGATCTGCTTCTAAAAATCAGCCATTGATAACCCTGTGGATCAAAATAGTCCAATCCCCAGCTGATCATGGGGATGGCACAGGACTGGGTAGCATTTTTTCCATTGTGTGAGGGGTTATCATGAGTCTGGGGCTGACTTGATGGCAGCTAACAGCAGGGTAATTGTGGGTATTATGTTAATGTGTGAAAAGCATTTGGCACAATGCCTGGCACACATTCGGTGCCTGTTGTGGATTGAATTTTGTCCTCCAAAAACGTGTCAACTTGATTAGGCCATGATTCCCGGTATTGTGTGGTTGTCCTCAATTTTGTGATTGTAATTTTATATTAAAGAGGATTAAGGTGGGATTGTAACACCCTTGCTAAGGTCACATCCCTGATCCAATGTAAAAGGAGTTTCCCTGGGGTGTGGCCTGCACCACCTTTTATCTTACAAGAGATGAAAGGGAAATGAGCAGAGAGTGGGGTACCCCATACCACCAAGAAAGCAGTACTGGCAGCAGAGCGCGTCCCTTGGACCCAGAGTCCCTGTGCCTGAGAAGCTCCTTGACCAGAGGAAGATTGATGACAAAGACCTTCCTCCAGAGCTGACAGAGAGAGAAATTCTTCCTCTGGAGCTGATGCCCTAAATTTGGACTTGTAGCCTACTAGTCTGTGAGAGAATAAATCTCTCTCTGTTAAAGCCATCTACTTGTGGTACTTCTGTTACAGCAGCACTAGATGACTAAAGCAGTGCCCACAGAATGGAGAAATACAACTATATGGTTCTTAGGTGATGGAGCATTTAGTAATTTTTTTATTTTTATTTATTTTTCTAAAATTGAGTTTTACATGATACCATTTTTTGGAGCAACATTTTCATGCTGAAATCTCATTCCACATGCAAACCTGAGTTATTTTTTTTATACCTCCCACCATGATTGATGCTTTGCCAAGTCACTAATTACTCAACTAGCAAAAACAGCTGGTTTAAATCAAATCTTCGATGCAAGTTAAGGTGAGGACTAGCAATGTCAGAGCAGCATTGACGTGAACAACAAGACAGGCATATCAAGTTTAACCTTCAAGCTCAAATCACATCACTAGGAAATCCAGCATTAGTACTAACTGAGAGGAGAAAAAAATCAAATAATTCATTTGATGAGTGGGGAAAAAAAGAGATTAGTGTTAATAGGCAATGAACCTCTTTAAATGAATTGTGTGACACAATTTAGAGCTATGAGGCCAAAAGCTCAATGTCTTTATGAGGTGAATGGTTACTCTCAAACAATCAAACTGCACAGGTAACCAGCAACTACTGAGCCTCTCCTACTTGCCAAACCCAGTCCGTGTGTGATGGTGAGGTTCCTAGGAGCCCGATCCCTATAAATGCAAGAGTGCCTTTCATTTTTTTGCAGGGCTTCACACTGGTTCATTCTGGTTTGAACCCCTGCTGAGAATTTACATTTTCACCACAGATATACTGAATCAGAATCTACAGTTTAACAAAATACACAGGTGATTCTTAGGTGTAATAAATTTTGGGACCCAATGCTCAGAATTGGTCCCTAACCAGCAGCATTAGCATCCTCTGGGAACTTGTTAGAAATGCAAATTCTCAGCAGGGGTTTGAACCAGAATAAACCACTTCGAAGCCCTGTTTTATTGGCTATAATGAAGAAAGACACTTATATTTTCATTCACTGAGATACAGGAGAAATTCTAAACCAAAAACCAAACCTCTTGCCATCAAGTTGATTTCGACTTGCAGCAACCCTATAGGACAGAGCAGAACTACCCCCATAGGGTTTCCAAGGTGTGGCTGGTGGACTCGAACTGCCAAACCTTTTGGTTAGCAGCTGAATGCTTAACCACTGCACCACCAAGACTCCTGGGAGAAAGGTTAGCAGACTGTTAATTCTTAGAAGGCCAAATTCTGGTTTATTTTTAATGCTCTACATGGAGGACTTCTGCTCCTCCTCTAACTTACCCTTAGAATATGAAGAAGTCTCTTCTCTCCAAATGCCTATGGACTTGAAATTAATGACAATCACACTGGGTTTAACAGGATATTGTTAGGAAAGTAGACCAAAGGGATAACATCTGGCCAAGAAGCTGCTGTGAATAACAGTGCCCCAAGAATATGCTGATATGTCTAGAGATGAGTGGTTGCTAGGTGAGTTCAAGGCTCAGTGCCAGCAGACTAAATATGGAGACTCTATCAGTTGGTTAGAAATTCACTCCCGAATTTTGGCCACCATGTGGACGACTGAAGGTTTGTAATACAATGCTTGAATCTGGGGTGACTCTCAGGATTACCTGTATAAGATCCCATCCTAAGATAATATTATGATCATTTTTACCATGCAATGACCCCTTTCTACCATTCTGGGTTACACATATGCTGTCTCATAATCTTCACAGCCATGATGTCAGATAACTGTTATCATCACTTGCAAATGAAGAAACTGGAAATCTAAGAGGTTAATTGACTTCCAGAATCACATGTCTGCTAAGTAAGAATCATGCTTCAAATACCTGTGTAGGGATTGTATTTTGTTGCCTTCAACATTAAGGGTTAGTCCACAAATAGCCCTCTGCCTTCCCTTACCTACTTCATCCAGCATTTCTTTGCTTTGAAAAAAGGAAAATTAAAACGATAATTGAATCTAATGATTCTTGAAAATTGACAACTTTCAGAGAATACTCCTTCTCCACTCTTCCAAATACATCATAGTATTTGGCTACTATTTTTATGCACATGTCATCCTTTCATAGGTTTTGATGATGGTGAGACACAACACAAGACTTTCAGCAATTCTGGGCTCTGTAAATAATATAATTGTATTGAGAGCCTGGGTGGTATAAACGACTGATGTGCTCTGCTGCTAATCAAAGGTTGGAGGTTCCAGTCCACCCAGAGTCACCTCAGAAGAAAGGCCTGGCAATCTACATCCTAAACGCAACCATTTGAAAGCTGTATGGTGCACAGTTCTAGTCTGACATGCATGGAGTTTCCATGAATCAGAATCAACTTGACAGTAACTTTTTTTTTTTTTTTTAGTGGACACTGATGTTTCACCCATTTGCCTCTTCAGGACTGAAAGACTTATTCCCCCAGCTGCTGGGAAGAGAGCTGCTGGCAGACAATGCTCAGCATCAGCACTTTTCTGGAATTGCCTTGGCTGAGGGAAGTTGACTTTCCCAAGGTTGTGTCTGCATCCAATAACTGGTCCACATTGAGCTATAAGGGTCTGAGCCCTTTGTCCAAAATCAGGGCAACTCTGAAAGGGTAAACAAGCTTCCTAGCTCTGTGCAGAGTAAGTCAAGACCTTGACTGAGACTTCACCACAGCCCAGGTTCTACCTTTTCCCAATCCTGCTCTTTTCCCTTCCATAGGTGCCAATCTCAAGGACAAGTCCTAATGAACTTCCTGTAGTTTGATCTCTATCTCAGTGTCTCTTTTCCAGCGGAAGCAACTGCAAGAGTCGTGGTGACTGTTCTTAGTTGCCACTGAGTCGATTCTGACTCAACAGGTTGAACAATTCCTTGAGGATTCCTCAGTTCAATATTCTATATATAACATGTTAATTCTGTAGGAATTGAGGATCTTGAAGGAATAGAAAGCAGATAAAGAGTATAAGGGAGGGATTTGTTCAGAGAGTTCTGCATCAAGTGCTTGGAAGCAAGATAATTGCCATTTCTAAATTCTTAATTTTTTTCTTTATATAAGGATATTTGGAGTATTTGTTGCACAGTGGTTAAGAGCTATGGCTGCTAACCAAAATGTCGGCAGTTCGAATCCACTAGCCACTCCTTGGAAACCATATGGGGGAGTTCTACTCTGTTCTACAGGGTCACTATGAGTTGATATCGACTTGATGGCAATGTGTTTGGTTTGGTTTTGGTATAAGGATATTTAATTTTCATAATAACTGTATAGAAATTGTAACTATACTTATATTACAGATGAAGAGACCAAGATGAGGGGTGAAACCTCACCTAAGTCAGACATTGGTCATGTTGGTATATTGTACAACTGACACCTCCGCCTACTTCTAGTTATGAAGAAATAATGAAGGTGGGAAACTCAGTTATTGGCTAATCTTCCATCATAGTATTTGGCTACTATTTTTGTGCCCATTTCATCCTTTCTTAGGTTCTGATGATGGTGGGACACAACACAGCGGCCCTGGATAGATGAAAGGCAGAACTCTTTGTTACAGCTCCACACAAGACAAGACTGCCATGCAGGGCCACGTAGGAGGTTGCATCCAGAGAAAAGGGTTAACAGCAAACCGGAACCACAGCAGACGAATTATGTATATGACAAGTAGAATGGGGTTGGATAGTTTTCCCGAGGCTTCCTGTGGATTAGGTGTTTTGAATAATTCCATAAGCACAAGGAATAAGGGGCTGTTCTTGGGTGTTAGGCATCTTCCTAACTCAAAAAGCTAGATAGGAAGCTTTCAGGGTAGTGAATTTATGTCAATGAGGGAGGAACAATTTGGAAAAGGAGGGTGAGAATGGTTGTACAACTTGAAGAATGTAATGAATGTTACTGAATTGAACATATAGAAATTGTTGAATTGATGTATTTCTGTGTATATTTTCAAAACAACCATAAAAAAAGCCTTTGACAAAACAAATCAAAACCTTGCAGTCATGAAGATCTGAAATACTAATTAGAGTCTTCTAAGGGCAGAAGGCTGCTTGTACAGCCTTGGCTCTTGTGCCAGGCATGGCTCTTGCCCCAGCTCTGCCATCACCTGATTCCATAAGTTAAGCAAGGCCAGCTGAGTTGCTCTCCCATCTAGTTTCTCCTCCTGAATTTTGAGAGTTTTTGGACTTTGAATTCCACAAGTAGTGTGAATCCTTTTTGTATCCTGTGAGAGGTTTACAGTACTTGATTAATAGTTGATGACAATTAAGAAATTTTTTTTTTTTTGCTTAAATTACAGAAGTAACCTGTACTTATTGTTATGACTAATAGCCAACATTTACTAAGGTTTTCTATCTACCAGGCACAGGGATTAATAAAGAATTTGTATAACAACAACAAAAATATTAGCAATGGATGCCTAGAGATGGGTCTGGGACTCCTGGGTCTGACTGTGAAATGTCATTTATAAAGCCCAAAGAGGTGCTAACTGAAGGCAACGGGGTTTCCTCAAAAGTAATCCCCTCCTCACCAGCCCACCCAAGGTCTGACATGATCAGATCTTGTTTTAGGAGGACAACTCTAGCAATAGAGTGGAGGAAAGATTGTACAGTGGGGAGGATAGAGAAAAGAGATTATAGAGGTTTCTAAGAGTTCCAATTACTGCCCTTGGCTTTATGTAAAAGGATAAAATCTTAGTTCTCACACAACCCAAGTCTGCATCATGGCAGTAGCAAAAAAATCACAACAGCAATTTTCAAGTGTTGTAACAAATCAGATTCTTGTGATATCCAAAATCTGAGGCAGCTATGCTATTTTTTTTCTCTGTATATATATATATATAT
>NW_004444102.1:744148-745241 GCF_000243295.1 Trichechus manatus latirostris
GGACTTAGGGACTTTGTCAAATATTAGCTGCATGTAGGTGGATGAGCTTATATCTGGATTCTCAATTCTGTTCTATTGGTCTATGTATCTGTTGTTGTACCAATACCAGTCTGTTCTGACGACCTGGCAGTATAATAGGTCCATAAAGCAGGTAGTGCAAGGCATCCCACTTTGTTCTTCTTCTTGAGTAATGCTTTTTATTCAGGACCTCTTCCCTTTCCATATGAAGATGGTGAATATTTTCTCCATCTAATTAAAAAAGTTGGTGGAATTTGGATTGGGATTCATTGTATCTGTAGATTGCTTTGGATGGAATTGACATTTTCACTATGTTGCCTCTACCTATCCATGAGCAAGGTATATTTTCCCACTTATACAGGTCTCTTTTAGTTTCTTGCAGTAGTATCTTGTAATTTTCCCTGTATAGATCTTTTACATCTCTGGTTAGATTTATTCCTAAGTATTTTATCTTCTTGGGGCTATTGTAAATGGTATTGATTTGGTGATTTCCTCTTCAAGGTTCTCGTTGTTGGTGTAAAGGAATCCAACTGATTTTTATATGTTTATCTTGTATCCTGAAACTACTGAAATCTTCTATTAGTTCTAGTGGTTTTCTTGTGGATTCTTTCGAGTTTTCTGGGTATAAGATCATATCATCTGCAAATAGAGATACTTTGACTTCTTCCCTACCTATTTGGATGCGCTTTATTTCTTTTTCTAGCCTAATTGCTCTGGCTAGGACCTTCAGCACAATGTTGAATAATAGTGGTGATAGAGGGCATCCTTGTCTGGTTCCTGTTCTCAAGGGAAATGCTTTCAAAGTCTCTCCATTTAGGAGGATGTTGGCTGTTGGTTTTGTATAAATGTCCTTAATTATATTGAAGAATTTCCCTTCTATTCCTATTTTGTTGAGAGTTTTTGTCATGAATGGGTGTTGGACTTTGTCGAATGACTTTTCTGCATCTATTGATAAGATCAAGTGGTTCTTGTCTTTTCATTTATTTATGTGGTGGATTACATTGATTGTTTTTCTAATGTTGAACCATCCCTGCATACCTGGTATAAATCCCACTTGATCATGGTGAATTATTTT
>NW_004444102.1:746657-747980 GCF_000243295.1 Trichechus manatus latirostris
AGTTTGTTTTATGTATTTTGGAGCCCTGTTGTTGGGTGCATAAATATTTATTATACTTATGTCCTCCTGGTGTATTGACCCTTTAATCATTATATAGTGCCCTTCCTTATCCTTTTTGGTGGATTTTACTTTAAAGTCTATTTTGTCAGAGATTAATATTGGCATTCCTACTCTTTTTTGAGTGTTGTTTGCTTGATATATTTTTTTTCCATCCTTTGAGTTTTAGCCTGTTTGTATCTTTAAGTTTACGGTGTATCTCTTGTAGGTAGCATATAGATGGATCATGCTTTTTTATCCAATCTGCCACTCTCTGTGTCTTTATTGGTGCGTTAAGTCCGTTTACTTTCAGCATAATTATTGATAGGTATGAGTTTAGTGCTGTCATCCGGATATCTCTTTTTGTGTGTTGTTCACAGTTTCTTTGTTCCCCTTAATTTTCTGTGCTGAGCCTTTTTTTTTTTTTTTTTCATCTTTTTCATTGTTGTACATTTTGTGTTTTCTGGGTCTTTATGTTTTTATACTTTTTATTTTGATTTGTAGGATTGTTAAATTTGTTTGTGGTTACCTTAATATTTGTCCTTATTTTTCTAAGTTTATAACAGTCTTTTATTACTTTCTATCACCTTAACTTCCTCTCCATATGAAAAATCAATGTCTATATTATATAAGTCCCTCTTTTTTGTTTTGATGTTGTACTTTTTTTGCATATTGATATAGGTTTCCCTATTTTCAATGTTGTAGCTGTGATGCATTTTTGATTTCCCTATTTGAATCAATATCTGGTTGATCTGTCCTGTGTTCTAGTCTTGCATTGTTGTCAGGTGTTATTGAATATCTAACCGTAGGACTCCCTTTAGTATCTCTTGTAGTTTTTTCTTTTCTTTACAAAAGGTTCACTCTATTTAATATACCAGAATATATAAGAGTAGAAAAATGTCTGTCAATGTTAAAAAGAAAACTGCCTTTGAATCTGAGGACAAATAATGGGAAAGACTTCAAGTCTCTTTCTGCCATTTACAGGTGCACTCAATTCCTTGAGTTGATTCCTTCATTGGTTTGATGCTGAGGATTTTTTTTTTTTTCGTACTTCAGGTGAAGGCTTACAGAACAAATGGTTTCTCATGAAACAGAAGTACACATGTTATTTTATGACATTGGTTAACAACCCGACAACATATCAATCCTCTAACTTCTCAACCTCTTTTTGGTTTTGGTGAAAACACACATAGCCAAAGATACACCATTTCAAAAATTTCTACATGCACAGTTCAGTGACATCGACTACGCTCTTCGAATTGTGCTGTTATTCTCACTTAAGATGAA
>NW_004444102.1:758856-760064 GCF_000243295.1 Trichechus manatus latirostris
TCATTTCTTTTGTTTTTGTAGGTTTTGTTTTTGCTGAGACTTTATGTTTTTCTTTTTTATTTTTATGAATATGTTTGTTAACTTTCTTTGTGGTTACCACGAATTTTACCCTTATCTTTCTACGTTTGAAGCAGTCTGCCATTAGTTGGTATTGCCTTGCCTTCCTCTCTATTAGAAGGTTCTGAAAACCTATGCTGTTTTTCCCTCTTTTATTGTTTTGATGTTGTTGTCATTTACTGATTAACTGCTCTGATTCCCTGTTGCATTTCTTTTGGTTTTGGATGCCCTTGAGATCCTAGATTGATATCTGCCTGGTATGATCCTGCGTCTTAGATTCAGCCTGTGAGCTGAACTTGTTTGTTCCCAGATTGAAGAACTCCCTTCAATAATTCTTGTGAGTTTGGTTTGGCTTTTACATATTCTGTTAATTTCTGTTTATCTGGAAATGACCTCATTTCACCGTCATATTTGAACGAGAGTTTTGCAGGATATATGATTCTTGGCTGGCGATTTTTTTCTTTCAATGTTTTCTATATGTCATCCCATTGCCTTCTTGCCTGCATGGTTTCTGCCAAATAATCTGAGCTTAGTCTTATCGTTTCTCCTTTGTATGTGACTTCTTGTTTTTCACAAGCTGCTCTCAAGATTCTGTGTTTGTCTTTGGCTTCGGCAAGTGTGATTATGATATGTCTTGGTGATTTTCTTTTGGGGTCTATCCTATATGGGGTTCATTGTGCTTCTTGGATGGCCAGCTTTTCACCTTTCATGATATTAGGGAAGTTTTCAATCAGCAGTTTTTCAATGATCCTCTCTGTGTTTTCTGTTTTCTCCCCCTTTTCTGAACTGCAATCACTCGAAAATTTTTGCTTTTGATAGTATCCCACATAACTCTCAGGGTATCTTCATTTTTCTTTGTTCTTTTTTCTTAGTTTTTCTCAAACAGGATTGTACCCAAGTGTTTGTCTTCAATTCCAGTGATCCTGTCTTCCACCATTTCTAATCTGTTTCTCAGATGTTGTATGACACTGTCCATTTCTGAAATCTTGTTGTTTTTCTTTTGGATTTCTAATTGTTGTTTTTGTATAATTTCTAGTTGTGAATTTATTTTGGCATTTTGTTCTGGCATTTTTTTCCTGAATTCTTCCAATTTTTTGTCTGTATTTTCCATGAATTTGTCTATTTTTTCCTCAGTTTTGTCTGCTTTTTGC
>NW_004444102.1:761176-782800 GCF_000243295.1 Trichechus manatus latirostris
CAGCCCCTCAGGAAGAAGCAAAGATGGCGCACGGAGCCAGGTATTTGAGCGAAAGGAGGGGGAGGTGGTGAGAGGTAAGGAAGAAATCAAAAGAAGCTGAAAAAAGCAACACCAGCAGCCAACAAATGGCACTCAGATAGCCGGCCCATTTGAGTGGGTGGAATCCGGTGCTTCCCAGAAAAGAGATTGTGGCTGAGGGAATCAGAGGAGGCCGAGTGGTGGTGAAGAAGGGTGGGGTGTGGGAAAGCATATGTCACAAATTAGCAGTTATTTTGTCTCCAGCTCGAAGCTCCGTGAAGCTGCTTTCTCATAACCCCTGTTTGCTGGTCTCCGATAGGAGTCCGAGATGGTGGATCCGCACTGTGTTAGCTGGTAGGGGACCTCTGCATGCGTCTCTTCTCACTCTCCATTCTCTGTCAGTTTTCTCACTCTATTTGGTGCTTGGCTGAGTTCTTTATCTCTTCATTTGATGTTTTAGGGTTTCAGGATTGTTGTTTTCTCTGATTGGCTTAGTTTCTTGGATCTTTGCTGTGGAGGGACGGCGTGGTGCTTCTGCCTAGAGTGCCATTTTGCCAGAAGTCCTAGTGTTTTTTTATATAATGTTCAATTTTTGCCACTATAGAAATGCTATCATGAACATTTTGTGTATTTCTCCTTGTGGAATGTGTGTGTTTCTCTAGTATACACACATAGATTTAAAAGAATTTAACTGTGAATTTATGTGTGAATACATATAACAAACAGCATTCCAGACACAAGATACATGTTGTAGTTGTTGTTGTTGTTGTTAGGTGTCGTGTGGTGTGTTCTGACTCATAGTGACCCTATGTACAACAGAATGAAACACTGTCCAGACCTGTACCATCCTAACAATCGTTATTATGCTTGAGCCCATTGTTGCAGCTACTGTGTCAATCCATCTTATTGAGGTTATTCCTCTTTTTTGCTGTCTACTTTACAAGCATGATGTCCTTCTCCAGGGACTGGTCCCTGCAGACAGCATGTCCAAAATATGTGAGACTAAGTCTCGCCACCTTGCTTCTAAGGAGTATTGTGGTTGAAATTCCAAGGCAGATCTTTTTATTTTTTGGCAGTCCATGGTGCACACAATATTCCTCGCCAACACGATAATTCAAAGGCATCAGTTCTTCTTCAGACTTCCTTACTCATTGTCCAGCTTTAGCATGCATAAGAGGCGATTGAAAACACTATGACGCACCTTAGCATTCAAGATGATATCTTTGCTTTTTAACACTTCAAAGAGGACTTTTGCAGTAGATTTGCCCAATTAAATGCATCCTTCGATTTCTTGACTGCTGCTTCCCATGGGTGTTGATTGTGGATCCAAGTAAAATGAAATCCTTGGCAGTCTCTTCTGACATCCGTTTTGGTCTTCTTTCTTGTCTTTTTAATGACATCTTGCTTTCTTCATGTATGATGTCCTTGATATCACTCCACAATTCATCTAGATGTCCATCATTAATGTTCATTGCATCAAATCTGTTCTTGAGATTGTCTCTAAATTCAGGTTGGATATACTTAATAATGCACTTTGGCTCTCTTCAACTTGTTCTAATTTTCTTCTGCTTCAACTTGAACTTGCATATAAGCAATTGATGGATTGTTATACAGTTGGCCCTTGGCCTGGTTCTAACTGATGATATTAAGCTTTTCCGTCATCTCTTTCCACGTAGTCAATTTGATTCCCGGGTATTTCATCTGGTGAGGTCCATGTGTATAGTCGCTGTTTGTTGTTGAAAAAAGGTATTTGCAATGAAGAAAATGTTGGCCTTGCAAAATTCTATCATACAATCTCTAGCATAATTTCTATCACCAAGGCCATATTTTCCAACTACTAGTCCTTCTTTGTTTCCAACATTTGCATTTCAATCACGGTAATTGTCAATGCATCTTGATAGTATGTTTGATCAATTTCAGACTGCAGAAGTTGGTAAAAATCTTCAATTTCTTCATCTTTAGCCTTAGTGGTTGGTGCGTAAATTTGAATAATAGTCATTTTAACTGGTCTTCCTTTTAGACTATGAATATTAACCTATCACTGACAGTGTTGTACTTCAACATAGATATTGAAATATTCTTTATGACGATGAATGCCATGCCATTTCTCTCCAATTTGTCATTCTCAGCAGAGTAAACCAAGAATACATAAGTGTACTTATTTTTACCACATTAAAACATCACATTATCAACCTTATAAATATTTGCAAATATGATGAATTAAATATAAATTATTTTCAGGAAACCCTGGTGGTGTGGTGGTTAAGAGCTTGGCTGCTAACCAAAAGGTCAGCAGTTCAAAACCATCAGCTGCTCCTTGAAAACCCTATGGGGAAGTTCTACTCTGTCCTATAGGGTCACTATGAGTTGGAACCAACTCAACAGCAATGAGTTCAGTTTTTGTTTTTTTTTTTTGGTTTCTTGCTTTCGTGCACAACTACTCATTAACATGTCAATGGTTCTTTGTATTTTCTCTTCTATAGATTGCTTATTAATACCTTTTGGCCATTCTCCACAAGATTATTAAGTATACATTAGGCATTCATGATATTATTTCCTTGTCTGTTAGATATGTTGATTGGCTCTATGAAAGCTTTGTTATAGTTTTTTTTTTCCCCTAAAAGGAGCTTTTGGTGTTACTGATTGTCTTAGGCTGAGTCTCTAGAGAAGCAAAACCAGTGAAGTGTATATATACACAGATATATAGAAAGAGAGAGAGAGATGTATATCAAGGAAATCGCTCACACAATTGTAGAGGCTGGAAAGTCCCACGTCCGTGGGTCAGGCTGGAAGCTTCTCCTGCCTCACATAGCTGCAGGGGATGGCAAACCCAAGATCAGCAACTCAGATGACTGGCCTCTGGCTCACAGGCTGCGGAGGCCAATGAATCCCAAGATCAGCAAGTAAGCTGCTAGCTCAATTCCCAATAACTGGACGTCAGATGATGAACAGGATCCAGCTGCAAGATCAGAGTGAACAAAAGCCTGTGAGGTGTCAGAAAGTCCACCTATATTGGATACAGGCCGTACCCCCCAAGGAAACTCCCTTTTAACTGATTAACTGATCATATCAGATCTCATCAGAGAGGTGATTACTTTATATCAGATCTCATTACGGAGGTGATTAAATCATTACATAGCTGCCAAACTACACTGTAACTGCCAAACCACTGAGAATCATGGCCCAGCCAAGTTGACACACAACGTTAACCATCAGAATGATCATCTCTACTTTTTATTTTCCACTGTGTTAATTTTTACTAATACTAAATACTCAGTTGCATTCATCTAATAAATTTGGTTCATTTTGTTACTGTTTTTCTATCTTACTGAGCTGGATGTGGAAGTATGCTTTCCATAATTGTTTTGAAAGAATATATTTTGATCAATGTCACTTTAGTTGTAATTTTACACTATACTTATTTTTTATCAAGTTAAAATGTTTTTAATTCCTATTTTGATGTCTCCTTTAACTTAGCAGTTATTTAGAATGATTTATTAAAAAATGTCTAGGGCATTTCTGGGAAGATGGTGGCAGAAATAGATCATTGTTTTAATTCTCCCCCACAAATACAACAAGAAATACAACAAGGAAATGATCCTCGGCCTTGAAGCACTCTGAATCAGGGAGCAGAAGACAGCAGCAGGGAATTACAGACAGGCAAGAATCAATGAATCAATGAGTTGCATAATGTTGGAAAATCGCTTACTCCCAGAGTCCTTCCCCCTTCCCTAATCATGCAGGCCTCTGGCTGCTGTGAACTGGAGAAGCAGCCCAAAAAAAAATATCCTGCCTCCCTAACTACCGCACCCCCTGCTTATGCAAAGAGACAAGACCCAAGGCTTCTGCTCTAAAATCAACAAGGCAGACTTCCCTGGGGATCTGTCAGAATGTGACAGCCTCTCCACCACCTAGTAACTGTATTTTCAGGCTGCTATGAATTGCTACAGAAGGGCCCCTGGAGGAGAATCTTCTCTCACAGTCAGCACTCTACCTACCTAACTGTGTTCCCCCCATAGCCCAGGCCTTTGAATCCAACAGGACAGACATCCCTGGGGGTCAGTTTGAATCTATTTGTTCCCCTTCTGGTTGTCAATGAGGACTGTTTACTGAGGCTGCTGTGTGCTAGGAATCAGGTGTCTTGAGTGGAGGCTACACCTACAGCCAACATACTATGTGGAGGCAAAAAGGCAGACCTCCCTAGAGGTCCATTTGGAGTATGACACTCCCTCTCCCACCTGGTCATGGTTGGTTGCTGGGCTAATACAGCAGGTCACCCATAATGGAAAAAGGAGGTGGGTCACCTGACTTGAGACTGCTCCCCCAACCACCACAGGACTGTTAGGGATCTGAAATCAACAAGCTAGATCTCTTGGAGTTTGGTCTGGGGACAGCCAGCCCCTCTTCCTCCTGATATGGAGGAAAGTCTACCTGTGCTTCCCCTGAATGCAAGCTCAGTTATAAGCAGCCCCCAGGACAGGGAAGGAAGCTTCAGGCAAAACCAGAGGGTAACACCCAGTCCGACAGGGGGTTTACTGGATGTAGGCTTTCAGACTGAACATGTAGTAGCAGAAACAGAGCATGGAAAGTAGTAATAACCAGAGAGGACTGCGCCCCCTGGTAGAAATATTGATTAATACACAACATCTTGCCTGAGTGGCTGTGCCCCCTGGTAGAGATATTGGTCACAGTGTGCTCGCTGGTGTGTTTTGTTGAAAGATGAAAACTGGTATTTAGAACTTTTGAACCCTAATTAAATCATGGAGGGAGAAGAAGCTATCACAGAGTGGGAGGGGAAGTAGTAAGCAAAGGCCAAGTCTCTTCCCAACTAAAAGTCTTGTAGAAAGAAGTATGAGTAAAAAAAAAACAAATACTAAGGAGAACTGAGAAAGTTAGCACCCCTTGAAAGTTCCAATACCCCAACAAAAAATCACAAGACATGCGAAGACAAGCGAAACAATGGCCCATTCAAATTACCATGATGAAGGAGTGAAATTGCATCTATGGAAGACCAAATAATGAACAAATGGAAGAACATAATACAATAATGTTAAACAAAATTAAAGAGCTAAGGAAAAACAAAAAATATCTAAAAGAAATAGGGGAAAAATGTATAAAAAAATGAAGACTAAAAAAAAAAAAAGAGATAAAAAGAAACCAAAAAGCAATATTGCAACTGAAAGGGACAATAAATGAAATGAGAAACAGAATGAAAGGATTTAGCAACAAATTTAATCAGGCAGGAGGAAGAATCAATAAATTAGAGGGTAAGATAGTTGAAATTATAGAGGCTGAAGAGCAACAAGAACAGAAGTTTAAGAATGCTGAGCACAGATTAATGGAATTATTGGACAGCATCAAGAGACTTATTATACACTTCATGGGAATTAAAGAAGGAGATGAGAGAGAGAAATGGACAGAAAGAATATTTGAAGAAATAATGACAGAAAATTTCCTTAATCTAACAAAAGACACAAATCTACAAATCAAAGACGCTCAAAAAAATCAAAGCAGGATAAACACAGAGAGATCTACACCAAGACACAGACTCTCAGAAAATAAGGATAAAGAGAGAATTCTGAAAGCAGTGAGAGAGAAACAAGTCACATATAAATGATTCCCAATAAAATTAAGTGCTGATTTCTCCTCAGAAACATTGGAGGCCAGAAAGCAATGGAATGATATATTTAAAGTGATGAAAGGAAAATAAAATCTTTCAACCAAGAATACTATACCCAGTGACACTGTCCTTCAAAAATGACAGTGAAATTAAAACATTCCCAGACAAACAGAAGCTGAGATTTCATATCCACTGGACTGGAACTACACAAAATACCAATAGGGTTCTTCAGATGGAAGAGAAAAGTTACCAGAAAGTACAAAGTACAAAGTATATCTTTGTATACATAAAAAGAAAGTTCTCTAGTAAAAGTAATTGCATAAACAAGTATAAGGGCTAGTATAAAGATATCCATGCTTGATAACACTAATTATTTTCATCCTTCATGCTTTTTAATAACGGATGTATACAAAAAACTCATTGCCATCAAGTTGATTCCAACTCATAGTGACCCTGTAGGACAGAGTATAACTGTCCCATAGGGTTTCCAAGGAGACACTTGTGGATTCTAACTGCCAACATTTTGGTTAGCAACTGGGTTCTTAACCACTGCACCACCAGGGCTCCAATGTATACAAAGCAAGGATGAAATTATGATACAGGGAACATAAAATATAAACATATGATTAATGATAACAACAAAATGGGGGAGATGGTATAGGTATAGAATTTTTTGTGTTACTGAAATTAAGTTGGTACCCACTTACCATAGGAGGTTATAAATACAAGTTGTGAAATGTCATATTCATGGTAATCACTAAGAATATATCTTAAAAAATACACAAAAGAAAAGAAGAAGGAAACTAAAATAACTCACTAGAATAAAGCAGCAAACACAAAAGCAAGCAGTAGTAAAGGAAAGAAAAAGAAGGCTTAAAACACACAAAAACCAAATAACAAAATGGCAGAAGTAAGTCATTTCTTATCGATAATTACAGTTAGTATAAATGAACTAAATGTTCCAATCAAAAGGCAGAGAGTGGCAATATGGATAAAAAAAGATGATTCAACTGTATGCTGTTTACTAGACACTCAAGGACACAAATATGTTGAAAATGAAAGGATGAGAAAAATATTCCACGCAAATCATAACCAAAAGAGAACTGGGATGACAATCTTAATATTAGGCAAGGTAGACTTGAAAACAAACTGTTAGAAGAGATAAAAATGGGCATTATATAGTGATAAAAGGATAAATTCACTAAGAAGATTTAACAATCATAAATACGTGTGCACCCAGTGTTACCTACTGTCGTTGCTGTCAAGTTGATTCCAACTCATAGTAACCCTATAAGACAGAGTAGAACTGCCCCACAGGGTTTCCAAGGAGCACTTGGAGGATTTGAACTGTTGACCTTTTGGTTAGCAGCCATAGCTCTTAACCACTATGCCACCAGGGTTTCTGCACCCAGTGTTAGAGTTCCTAAGTATATAAAGCAAACACTTGTAGAAATGAAGGGAGAAATAGATAGCACTACAATAACAGATGGAAACTTCAATACATCACTTTCAATATTGGAAAGAATATATAGAAAGAATATTAACAATAACAAAATAAACAATAGAAGACATGAATGACACATAAACCAACTAGATTTAATGGAAATATCCAGAAAGCTTCACACAACAGGTGCAGAATATACATTCTACTTCAGTGCACATGGATCAGTCTCCAGGATAGACCACATGTTAGGTCACAAAACAAGTGTCAACATGTTTAAAAAGACTGAAATCACACAAAGTATTTTCTCTGACCATAATTGAATAAAACTAGAAATCAATAAGGTACAAAAAAAAAAAAAAACCAGGAAAATACACACTCATATGAAAATGAAACAACACACTATGAAACTGTCAATGGGTCAATGAATAAATCACAAATTTCTTACGGTCAAATGAAAATGAATGTACAACATACCAAAACTTATGGGATGCAGCAAAGACAGTACTCAGAGGGAAACTCGCAACAATAAATACTACTTGAAAAAAAAGAAGAAAGATCTCGAATCAACAGCCTAACTCTACAACTTGAAAAACTAGAAAGAAAAGAGCAAACTAAGCCCAAACCTACCAAAAGAAAGGAAATAACAAAGATCAGATAAGAAATAAATGAAATTGAAAACAGAAAACAATAGAGAGAATAAACAAAACCTGAAGTTGGTTCTTTGAAAATATCAATAAAATTCACAAACCTTTAGCTGGACTAACAGAGAAAAGAAGATAAAAGATGCAAATAGCCAAAATAAGAAATGAAAGAGGAAATATTACAATTGTCCTAATACAATTAAAGACCATTATGACAGAATATTATGAACAACTGTATGGCAACAAACTGGATAACCTAGATGAACTCACAAATACTTAGAAGCACACAACCTACCCAAACTGACTCAAGAGGAAATAGAAAATCTTAAAAGACCCATGACAAATGAAGAGATTAAATTAGTGATCAAATCCTCTCAACAACAACAAAAATAGTCCTGGACCAGAAAGCTCCACTGGGGAATTTTACCAAAAATTTAGAGAATAATTGACAACAATCCTGTTTAAACTCTTCCAAAACATAGAGAAGGAAAAAATACTCCCTAATTCATTCTGTGAAACAAACATAACCTTGATATCAAAACAAGACAAAGACAACACAAGAAAACTACAGGCCAATATCCCTTATGAATATAAATGCAAGAATCCTCAACAAAACAATAGTGAACAGAATCCAACAGTATACTAAAAGAGTCATACACCATAACCAAGTGGGATTTATTCCATGAATGCAGAGATGGTTCAACATTAGAAAATCAAAGTAACACACCACATCAATAGAACAAAGGAAAAGAACCACATGATCATCTCTGTGGATGCAGAAAAAGAATTTGGTAAAATCTAACACCTTTCTTGATGAAAATCCCCAAGAAGATTGAAATAGAAGGGAAGTTCCTCATTATGATTAATGGCATATATGAAAAACAAATAGCCAATGTTATACATAGTGGAGAAACATTGAGACCTTTCCCCTAGAAATCCGAAATGAGATGAAGGTGACTACTCTCACCTTTTCTATTCAATATTGTATTAGATGTCCTAGCCAGAGGAATAAGACAAGGAAAGTAAATAAAAGGTATCCATATCAGAAAAGAAGTAAAATTATCTCTATTTGCAGACGACATGATCCTATATACAGAAAATTCCAAAGAATCCACAAGAAAGCTTCTAGAAATAACAAAGTAATTTAGCAAAGATGCAGGGTGCAAGGTCAACAAACAAAAATTAGTTGGGTTTCTATACACCAGCAATGAGAAATCTGAAAGGGAAATTAGGGAAATTTTTCCATGTACAATATCTAAAAGAATAAAATATCTAGGAATAAATTTAACCAGGGATGTGGAAGACATACAGTGTGAAAATTTTTAAGCACTGCTGAAAGAACTTAAAGAAGACTTAAATAAATAAAACATTGTTCCATGTTCATGGATTGGAAAACTTAATATTTTTAAAATGTCAGTGCTACCCAAAGTGATCTATAAATTCAATATGATTCCGATCCAAATTCCCACAGCATTTTTTACAGAAATGGAAAAACCAATCCTCCAATTAATATGGAATTACAGGAGACCCCATATAGCTAAAGCAATGACGGAGAAGAACAAATTTGGAGGACTCACATTTCATGATTTTAAAAAATATTATATAGCTACAGTAATCAAAACAGTATAGTACTGGTATAACAAAAGACACATAGACCAACGGAATAGAACTGAGAGTCCAGAAATGAACGCACACATCTATGGCCAATTGTTTTTTGAGAAAGGAGCTAAGTCCATTCAATCGGTAAAAAAAGAGTCTCTCTAATAAATGGAGATGGAAAAATTAGACTTCATTATGCAGAAAAATGAAACAGGATCCGTGTCTCACACCATACACAAAAACAAATTCAAAATGGATTAAGGATCTAAATGTGAAAACTAAAACCATAAAATCCTTAGAAGAAAATACAGGGACAATGCTGTCAGCCCTAGGTTTTAACAATGGATTATTTAATATAATAATAAAAAAAAAAAACACAAACAGCAAAAGACAAAATAAATACACGAGACTTCATAAAAATAAAAAAAAATAAAAAATTTCATCAAAAGACTTTACCAAAAAAGTGAAATGAATGAGAAGCTACTGATTAGGGGAAAATCTTTGGAAACAATATATCTGATAAGAATCTAATAAACATAATATATAAAAATTTGACAGCTTACCAACAAAAAGACAAATAACCCAGTCAAAAAGTGGGCAAAGGATTTGAAAAGACATTTCACCACAGAGGATATTCAAATAGCCACCAAACACATGAAGAGATGATCAACGTCATTAGCTATCAGAGAGATACAAATCAAAACTATAATGAAATACCATTTCATTCCCACTAAGATGGTTAACATAAAAGAAAAAAAAAGCAGGATATAACGCATGTTGGTAAGCAGGTGGGGAAATTGGAATCCTTGAACATTGCTGGTGGGAATGTAAAATGGTACATTTGTTGTGGAGAACAGTGTAGTGATTCCTCCAAAAACTAACAGTATAACTACCATATAACCCAGCAATTGTACTCTGTCATGGATTGAATTGCATCCCCCAGAAATATCTGTCAACTTGGCTAGGTCATGATTCCCAGTATTGTATGATTGTCTACCATTTTATCACCTGATGTGATTTCCCTATGTGTTGTAAACTCTATCACTATGATGTAATAAGATGGATTAGTGGCAGTTATATTGATGAGGTCTACAAGATTAGGTAGTGTAGTAAGCCAATCTCTTTTGAGATATAAAAGAAGCAAGCAGAGAGAGATGGGGACCTCATACCACCAAGAAAGCAGTGCCAGGAGCAGAGACTGTCCTTTGGACCTGAATTTCCTGCTCTGAGATGCTCCCAGAACAGGGAAGACTGATGACAAGGACCTTCCTCCAGAGTTGACAGAGAAAGCCTTCCCCTGGAGCTGACACCCTGAATTTGGACTTGCAACCCACTAGACTGTGAGAGAATAAATTTCTCTTTGTTGAAGCTATCCACTTGTGCTATTTCTGTTATAGCAGCTCTAGATGACTAAGACACACTCCTAGGAATGTCCCTGAGGGAATTGAAAGCAGGGATGCAAACAGACATATGTACACCAATGCTCATTTCAGCCTTATTCACAATAGCCAAAAGGTGGAAACAACCTAAATGTCCATAAATGGATGAATGGATAAACAAAATATGGTACATTCATGCAATGGAATACTACTCAGCCAACATGGATGGAACTTGAAGACATTATACTGAGTGAAATAAGTCAATCACAAAATGACAAATATTGTATGACCTAACATGTAAAAAGACAAGAACAAGCAAAAGTATAGAGACCACCATTTATTTGTGGTTACCAGGAGAGGGAGGGTGGGAAAAAGGAGGAGGTGGGCCATTGCTTATGGAACACTGAGTTTTGGCATACAGTGATGGAAAAATTGTATTGGGGTTGCACAGTCGATTAATGTCATTTCTGTCAATAAGTTGTACACCTGTAAAAAGTTTTAGTTGCCAAAACAATGTGATAAATATATTTACAATACAACCAAAAAGAGAAAGAAAGAAAAAAGAACAGCTGCTGAGGCTGCTTATATAAAACCAAACACCTCATGGGATTTGGTTCCTTGGTTTGGAGGTTTAGAGTCATAGTTTCATGGAACATCACAGTTAATAGGCCTAATATTGTGTTTAGTGTTTATCTTCTATCTCCTATTTTGTTGCATAGTGCCCAGGATCTTAAAAGCTTACAAGTATTCATCCAAGGTACAACAATTGGTGTCCATTCTCCTGGAGCAACAAAGGAAGAAGGAGAGTCAGGAATAAGAGGAGGAAATGACATGTGTGACTAATTGCATCCATGAACAACTGCCTCCTTTGCCATGAGACCGGAACAATTGGATGATGTCTGGCTACCATTATTAATTGTTTTGATCAAAGATTCTATAGAAGAATCTGATCAAAAGGGAGAAAATACAGAACAGAATTTCAGACTCCCATGGAATCCAGATTGTTTGGAGCCATGGAGGTTGCATGAACCCCAAAACTATTCCCCTGAGATAATCTTTAAACCTGAATCCTTAAAAATATCCCCGAAAGTCTTCTTAAATCCAAACAATAGTTTTACTAGTAAAAAATGTATGTCTTGGGCATTGTGCTCCTTTAAGAACTATTTATATTGAATCGAATTGACAACAGCAACTCAAAAGATTACATAGGAAACTTAGGGGACAGTGAGTTTATATTAATGGAGAGGAAGAATTTGGAAAAGGAGGATGATGGTGGTTACACAACTTGAAGAATGTTATCAGAGTCTTTGAATTGTACGTGTATAAATTGGTGAAATGGCTTATGTTCTGCTGTGCATATTCTCAACAACAACAAAACATAAACTATTTAAAAACTTCAGGGCAATTGAGGTTTTGTCTACAGTTTTTGCTAATTATTATCTAATTAAATAAATTTTAGCCTTTTCTTCATTAAACTAGTCATTGTTTTCTACTCTGAGCCTATGAGGCTTAACCGTGGTTATTTTTTATGAATAATCCAAGTGTTGTTTAAAATACAATGTTTGTACCATAAAAAGGATTAATAAATAATTATTGACTCAAAGATGTGTATTTTATTATTCAAATCCATTAATTATTGTATTTTTATTGTCATTTGGTTTGTCAGTTTCTGAAATATTTTGATAAAATCGTGAGTATTATAAATTTGTCAATTTTTCAATGTATTGTTCAGTTTTGACTACATATTTTGTAACTGTATTATCAATTGTAATTACATTACAAAGTGATTTCTTTATGTTGTTGTTGTTAGGTGCCATTGAGTTGATTCCGACTCATAGTGATCCAGAATGAAACACTGCCCAATCCTGTGCCATCCTCACAATTGTTGTTACGCTTGAGCCCGTTGTTGCAGATACTGTGTAAATCCATCTTTGAGGGTCTTCCTCTTTTATGCTGACGCTCTGCTTTACCAAGCATGATGTCCTTCTCCAAGGACTGAACTCTCCTGATAACATGTCCAAAGTATGTGAGACGAAGTCTCACCGTCCTTGCTTCTAAGGAGCATTCTGGCTGCACTTCTTCCAAGACACATTTGTTCATTCTTTTGGGAGTCCACGATGTATTCAATATTCTTCACCAACACCATAATTCAAAGGCATCAATTCTTCTTTGGTCTTCCTTATTCATTGTCCATCTTTCACATGCATATGAGGTGATTGAAAACACCATGGCTTGGGTCAGCCTCACCTAATCTTCAAGGTGAATCTTTGCTTTTCAACACTTTAAAGTGATCTTTTGCAAGAGATTTGCGCAATGCGTCTTTTGATTTCTTGACTGCTGCTTCCATGGGTATTGATTGTAGATCCAAGCAAAATGAAACCCTTGACAACTTCAATATTTTCTCTGTTTATCATGATGTTGCTTATTGGTCCAGTTGTGAGGAGTTTCGTTTTCTTTATGTTGAGGTGTATTCCATACTGAAGGCTGTGGTCTTTGATCTTCATCAGTAAGTGCTTCAAGTCCTCTTGAAAGTGAAGAGGATTTCTTTATGTATCTTTTAATTTTAATCTTTTTTTTTCATTATGTTAGATATCCTTTTGGTCCTTTGGTTTATTTGTTTTATATTATGCTTTGAGCACTTGGCTGCTAACTGAAAGCTCTGTAGTTCGAATCCACCAGCTGCTCCTCAGGAGAAAGATGTAGCAGTCTGCTTTGGTAAAGATTTCCAGCCTTGGAAACCATAGGAGGCAGTTCTACTCTGTCCTATAGTGTTGCTATGAGCCCCATCAACAAAACAGCAGATTGCCATCAAAAGCAAAACTCCTTTATTCTTTACCTTTCTTGGTCCTTTCATTTTAGGTTTGTCTATTTTAAATAATTACCTATCTAGCTTTTTTTTTAAAACAAAAAAAAAACAATAATATCTTGTCCTTGTGTAGTAACAGGTATATTTAATACATTTAGATTTACTTATTATTACTGACAAGTTTTGACTTTTCCTGGCATTTTATTTAGTATTAGAGTTTTAATTGTTATCTTTGATTTGTTTCATCTTTTGTTTCCTGTGTTTAGATTAATCGAGTTCTCTTCATTCCTTTTTCACTCTAATGGTTTAAAAATTATACATTCTGTGTCTATTTGGTTGTGTTTAAACTTTAATTTAAAAATTTCTAACAATGTCAAACTTCAGTCTTTACATATATTGTCCCTCATGGGAGGCAAGAATCTTAGCATACTTTTACTTCTCAGTTCCATATATCCTGTTTTATGGATACTGAGATTGCTTGAGATTTTTTATTTGTTCGCCAGTTAGTTAGATTTTAATACTTACTGAGAATTTATAAAATGTTTTCGTGTTACTTTTGTTATTATGCTATCTTGTGTCTTACCTATTTCTTCATTTTTTTTCTTGGTTAGCACATGATCTTTTCTTGTGAATAATCCAAGTGTTGTTTTTAAGTGTATTCTTTGTACCATAAAAAAGATCAATTGATAATTATTGAATCAAGGATGTGTATTGTATTATTCAAATCCATTAATTCTTGTATTACTTTCTCTATATTTATTGAATGAATATTCATGGTTGGTAAGTTTTTGGCATCCCTATATGCCTGAAAACATTTCACTTTTCATTTTGCCTTCCAAATTAAATGATAGACTTCAAATATAAATATGATGGGGTACTTTGTAGTAGACGAACACCACTCCTGCTATATCTACTACAGAAGTTGACACATTTTTAAAAATATGTTTGAAGGCATTGAATAGCTTATGAGACAGTTGGAATTTAAGGATCAGGATCCTAGAGAGACAGGAAGCACATCGAGGTAGGTCCACCCGTCTGTGCACCACTTCTCCCCTTAGTGCATTCGCTGGTTCTTAAGGGGCACAGATTGAGAGGCTGAGAGACATGTCAGAGAGCAGTATTTAAGAGATAGAGAAGTGAGCAAAGATTTCAGCAATATTGTCCTCATTCAATGACAAATTTTATGTCCACCTAGGCATGGGGTAATGTCATTGTCCAGATTTGGGACACATTATCTGATTTCAAGCCAATGCACCTCAAGTGCAGCCACTACCCACTATCAGTAGAGGTTTGCATGTTACTATGATGCTGAACAGGTTTCAGCAGAGCATCCATACTAATATAGACTAGGAAGAAAGACCTTGCAATGTAGTTTAAAAAAATCAGCCAGTGAAAACTCTATGTTTCACAATGGTCTTACGCATTGTGCATGGAATCTCCATTCGCTGGGGGCCAAGTTGATGGCAGCTAACAATGACAACAACAACACTTACTTTAGCAGTGGCTGAGTTTAGTCTCACATCCTGCAGTGGACTACGAGTTTGAGTGTAGCAGTAGGTAGTTTGCAAAGGAGTCCCTTGGTGTCTAAAACGGTTAAGCACTTGACTATGTGCTGAAAGGTTGGAGGTTGGAATCCACCCAGAGGTGCCTCAGAAGACAAGCCTGGCAATCTGCTTCCAAAATACACAGCCTATGGAGCAGTTCTACTCTACACATGTGGGGTCACCATAGTCCAAATTGACTCAATATCAACTAGCAACAACGACAAATTTCCAAAAGGAAAACAGGGAATATGTTATCATAGGAAAAGGGACATCGTCCCTAGGCAGGTTATATATGTAAAACCAAGCCCACTGCTGTCCAGTCGATTCTGACTCATAACAACCCTATAGGCAGAGTAGACCTGTCTCTAAGGTTTCCAAGGCTGTAAATCTTTACAGAAGCAGATGCCACATCTTTCTCCATCTTTCTCAGTGGGTTCAAACTGCTGACCTTTCAGTTAGCAGTCGTATGCTTAACTGCTGTGCTACCAGGGCTCCTTATCATATATGATATGCATCTCCTTATTATCCAGAATAGCTTTAAACTATGGCCTACATTAGGAGATAATCATACCTCAGAATAGGAGTAATGCTACTGTTTTGTCTGCAGGCTCTCCTTTATGTAAGTCAAAGTTTTTGTTTGTGTGTGTGTTTTATTTTGTTTTCTGATAAGATTGTCCTATGGAAACACTTAAGGATAAGGTTATAGCCTTGTGGAAGTGAAGTATCTAATTCAGTGGTGTGTTGGTAAATGTTTGACAACCAGCACTATGGAAAAAAAAAAAAAATCCCTGGTGTTTGCTGATTTACGTGCTGTCTCAACATGACCAATTTCAAGCTACCAATATGATGAATGTGGAGTTGGGAAGAGACAATTATGTAGTCTTTCACCATATGAGTACAAATATAAAAAGAACCTGAAGAACATAGGTAATGTTAAAATTACTAGAAAGTGACAAATTTTGAGTATTGATTACCAGTATTTTTAATATAGTTTTTAAATCATAAGCTTATTTAAGCTATTTTTAAGTAATGGTTGTGTTTAACAACTGGCTCTCACAATTCCTGAAAATTTAGCAGTTGGTCCTCGTGAGCTGAGGTGTTAGCTTCAAAAGAGGGGGATCCTCCTAGAGGAAGTCCAGGTAGAAGACAGACCCCAGAGCAGTAAAAGATGTCCCCTGTCGATATTTAGGTTGCTGTCAATTGGAAGATAGATTCCTAGGCTTCTGGGTGGTGGGTGTTAAAAGGGCATCTAGCAGGTGGAGGCAGGTGAGATAGAGCTTTGAAAACCACATCTTTCTTTGGGACCCCTTGTAAGTCAGGATTCATTTCCTCTGGTTACCCCTCACAATTTGGGCCTAATGCAGCCTCTACTACACAGGTGTTTTGGAAGCTATACCATCCACTTAGTTTTGGCTTTCCAGGTGTTTTAATAGAAGATGGTCCAGGGGAGAGATTTAGAATGGACACTGAGTGGACCAAACTTACAGAATCTGCTACAGTTATTACTTCCCCCTTTTGAAAATGAAGAAACTGAGCTCAGAATCTGTGACATTCTTGGGGTGTTTTTGGATAAGACTTTAATTCAGATTCAACGTATGACAACATCATAGCTGCCTCTGATTTTCTTAGATGTTGATAATGAAAACTACCTATGAATAAATTGGGTAACAGAGACAGAAAAACATAAATGAAAACCTCACAAAGTTATTTTTCTTTTTCATTGTTTCATCAAATTCAAAACCTTGTGAGTGACTCTTTTTAAAATGCACCCTTACAGTTCTTATCCTTTTTTTTTTCTATCCCCCCCTTCTCACTACCTTGGTATGCACGGGAATACAAAAGGCCAGGTTGGAAGGCACCTTGCCTTTTGGACTGAGCTGGGGAAATGCTGAAGGAGGTCAAATGAAGACAGAGCTGATGAACTCGTCAGCAGGACGGCATCTTCAGATGCCCTGCACTAGAGGGAGTCAAGAATGGATTTTCTGTAATAGTGCTATTGTCGTTGTTGTTACTTGCTGCCATCAAGTCCATTGTGATTCATGAGACAAAATAGAACTTCATTATAGGCTTTTCTAGGTTGTAATCTTTATGGGAGCAGATCACCAGGTCTTTCTCCCATGGAGCTAGGTTTGAACCACCAACCTTTCACTGAGCAGCCGATCAGTTAATGCTATTAAAGCATGAAAATCAGTTGCTCAGGGGAATAAATAGGAATTATTGCCTTTCACAAAAGAGATAACTCTTTGGAAGCTCAAACTTTATTGTGTGTATGATGGGGGGGTGAGAAATGATTGTGTGTGTGTGTGTGTGTGTGTGTGTGTGAACTGTGGAGTGGGATAAAGCTGATCTGAAGAACTCAGCTGCCTTAGAGTTGTTGGAGAGAAAAGATAAGCTTGCTTCTAAGAAACGCCTGTCCCACTTGTTCCTCTGAGAAGCAAGAATTTCCAGTATATCCTGCTTGTCTTTGGTTCATTTTCCTCAGAGGAAGGTCTATTGAATCACTTAGCAAGGACAGGAATAAAGTAAAGCTGACTTAATAGTAACCTCTATTTCTTGACAGCGTATCAAACAGAGAATGTTGGCTAGCTGCTGTCTATCACTGTATTAGGTAGACCTAATTTCCTTCCCCCCAAGAAATGAGGAATTTTTTAAATATAAATTTAAAAGTCTCCCATGACATACGGAGAGATCGTTCTATTTTAAAATTGCTTCAGTGCCCAAAGATTCTGGTAGTCTTTACATTGGCATTTCCTGTAATATCTTTCTAGACTCTGGTCCCATGAGATACTTTATGAAAAAAGATGGCATGTCACATAGCACATCCTCTTCTAGGAAATTAATCAAGTACAGCAGTATACAAAGGCTATGAGGTATCCTGCCATGAGGAGAATACACTTAACTTTCTTTAACTCAGCAATTCTCAAACTTACTTGTTCTAGGACCCTATTTTTATGCTTACCAGTTATTTAAATCTATGGTGATGGCACAGGAGCAGGCAATATTTCATTCCGTTGTACGTAGAGTCGCTATGAGTTAGAACCGACTCGATGGCGCCTAACAGCAGCAACAATCCATACTGAAGGCTGTAGTCCTTGATCTCTTCAATAAGTGCTTTCAGTCCTCTTCATTTTCAGCAAGCAAGGTTGTGTCATCTGCATATCACAGGTTGTTAACGAGTCTTCCTCCAATCCTAATGCCGCATTCTTCTTAATACAGTCGGGCTTCAAGGATTATTGCTCAGCATACAGATTGAAGAAGTATGGTGAAAGGATACAACCCTGACGCACATCTTTCTTGACTTTAAACTACGCAGTATTCCGTTGTTCTGTTCAAATGACTGCCTGTTGGTCTATGTACAGGTTCCTCATGAGCACAATTAAAAATGAAAAACCAAACCCATTGCCATCAAGTTGGTTCTGACTCATAGCAACCGTGTAGGACAGAGTAGAACTGCCCCATGGGTTTCCAAGGAGCAGCTGGTGGATTTGAACTGCCAACCTTTTGGTGAGCAGAAGTAGCTCTTAACCACTGCACCACTAGTGCTCCAAACACAATTAAGAGTTCTGGAATTCCCATTCTTCTCAATGTTATCCATAATTTGTTATGATCTACACTTTGCATAGTCAATAAAACACAGGTAAACATCTTTCTGGTATTCTCTGCTTTCAGCCAAGATCCATCTGACATCAGCAATGACACCCTCATTTTGTGTCCTCTTTTGAATCCAGCTTGAATCTCTGGCAGTTCCTGTTGATGTACTGCCACAACCACTTTTGAATGATACGCAGCAAAATTTTACTTGTGTGTTATATTAACGATATTGTTTGATAATTTCCACATTCTGTTGGGATCACCTTTCCTTGGAATGGGCATAAATATGGATCTCTTCCAATTGGTTGACTAGGTAGCTGTCTTCCAAATTTCTCTGCATAGATGAGTGAGTACTTCCAGAGATGCATAAGTTTGTTGAGACCTCTCAATTGATATTCTGTCAATTTCTGGATCCTTGTTTTTCACCAACGCCTTCAGTGCAGCTTGGACTTCTTTCTTCAGTACCATTGGTTATTGATCATATACTATCTCTTGAAACAGTTGAACCTCAATAAATTCTTTCTGGTTCAGCGACATCTTTTGATTCTTCCTGCATCGTTGAGTACTTTCCCCATAAAATCTTTAAACATCGCGACTTGAATTTTGTCTTCAGTTTTTTCAGCTCAAGAAATGCAAGCATGTTCTTCCTTTTGGTTTTCTAACTATAGGTCTTTGCACATATCATTATAATACTTTACTTGGTCTTCTCGAGCCACCCTTTGAAATCTTCTGTTTAGCTCTTTTACTTCATCATTTCTTACTTTCACTTTAGCTACTCGACATTCAAGAGCAAGTTGCCGTCTCTTCTGAATTCATATTGGTCTTTTCTTTCTTTCCTGTCTTTTTAATGCCTTCTTGCTTTTTTTGAAGTATGATGTCCTTGATGTCATTCCACAACTTGTCTGGTCTTCAGTCATTGACGTTTAATGAGTCTAATCTATTCTTGAGATGGTCACTAAATTCAAGTGGAATATAATCAAGGTCATACTTTTGGCTCTCAAGGACTTGCTCTAATTTTCTTCAGCTTCGACTTGAACTTGCATATGAGCAATTGATGGTCTGTTCTACAGTCATCCCCTGGCCTTGTTTTGACTGATGGTATTGAGCTTTTTTATCATCTCTTTCCATAGATGTAGTCAATTGGATTCCGTGTATTCCATCTGGGGAGGTCTACATGTATATTCGCTAATTATGTTAATGAAAAAAGGTATTTGCAATGAAGAAGTCATTGGTCTTGCAAAATTCTGTCATGAGATCTCTGGCATCGCTTCTATCACCAAGGCCATATTTTCCAGTTACTGTTCCTTCTTCTTTGTTTCCAACATTCAAATTCCAATCACCAGTAATTATCAATGAATCTTGATTGCAAGTTTGATCTATTTCAGACTACAGAAGTTGGTAAAAATCTTCAATTCCCTCATCTTTGGCATTAGTGGTTGGTGTGTAAATTTGAATAATAGTCGTATTAACTGGTCGTCCTTGTAGGCTTATGGATATTATCCTATCACTTGAAGTATTCTACTTCAGGATAAATCTTGAAATGTTCTTTTTTATTTTTTTTTACATTCCATATTGTCCTCTTTTTTTAAAATTGTTTTTTATTGTACTTTAGATGAAGGTTTACAGAACAAATAGTTTCTCATTACACAGTCAGTACACATATTGTTTTATGGCATTGGTTAACAGACCCACAACATGTCAAAACTCTCCCTTCTCAACCTTGGAGTACCTTTTTTCTTTTTTGGTGAAAATAGACATACCAAAGACACACCATTTCAAAAATATCTACATGTACAGTTCAGTGACATCGATTACGTTCTTCCAGTCATGCTGCTATTTTCACTTTCCTTTTCCAAATTATTTCATCACCATTATCTTCAACTCACTGCCCCCTAGGCTTCCGTCAAAACTTTTGGGTTGCTGTTGTCAATTTGATCACACATAGGTAATTCTTTTTTTTTTTCTTTGTACTTTAAATGAAAGTTTACAGAACAGAATAGTTTCTCATTAAACAGTTAGTACACATACTGCCCTATCACAATGGTTAACAACCCCAAGACATGTCAGCACTGTCCTTTCTCAACCTTGGGTTCCCTATCAACAGCTTTCCTGTCCCCTCCTGCCTTCTAGTACTGTCCCTGGACTGCTATGCCTCATTAGTCTTGTTTTGTTTTATGGGGCTGTCCAAACCCCTGCTGAACGGTGAACATTGGAAGTGACTTCACCACTGAGATAAAGGGAGTCTGGGGCCATACTCTCAGGGTTTCTCCAGTCTCTTTTAGGCCAGTAAATCTGGTCTTATTGTGTGTGTTAAAATTTTGTTCTACATCTTTCTCCAGCTCTGTCCAGGACCCTCTGTTGTGATCCCAGTCAGAGCAGTCAGTGATGGTAGGCGGACACCATCTAGCTGTACTGGACTCAGTCTGGTGGAGGCCTTGGTAGCCGTGGTACATTAAACCTCTGTAATAATCTTTTCCTTGTATCCTGTTCTCTTCATTCCGCCTTGCTGCCGAAGGGGTGAGACCAGTGGAGTATCTTAGATGGCTGCTCACGGGCTTTTAAGATCCCAGATGCTACTTACCAAGGTAGAATGCAAAACATTGTATTTATAAACTGTGTTATGGCAATTGAGTGAGATGTTCCCTGAGAGCATGGTCCCCACAGCCCTCCACCCAGCAATTCAGTCCCTCAGAGAGTTTGGATGTGTCTATGGAGCTTCCATGACCTTTCCTTGTACAAGATGTACTGGCTTCCGCAGTACTGTGTACTGTCTTACCCTTCAGCAAAGATACCACTTATCTATTGTCTACTTAGTATTTCCCCCCCCCACCCCTCCAATCCCTGGTAACCAACAAGGATTGTTACTTTTTGTGTGTAAACTTTTTCATGGGTTTTTAAAATAGAGGTCTCATACAATATTTGTCCTTTTGTGATTGACTTATTTCACTCAGCATAATGTCCTCCAGTTTCATCCATGTTATG
>NW_004444102.1:785901-815943 GCF_000243295.1 Trichechus manatus latirostris
TAGGGTTTCAGGATTGTTGATTCTCTGTTTGGCTTAGTTTTTCGGATCTTTGTTGTGGAGGGACGGCGTGGTGCTTCTGCCTAGACCGCCATCTTGCCCTCTCCTCCTCTCCATAAATATTTCAATGTGTATTTCCTAAAAAGCAAGGACATTCTCTTTCATCATCACAGTGAAATTTAAAATTTAAAAAATTTATATTGATAGATATTTGTATTTTTTCTATTGACCTAACTGAAATTTCACCTGTTGTTCTAGTAATGTACTTTATATTAGCCAAAGTTGGGAAAGGGGTGAGATAACAATTTGTTTTTGTTGTTTATTTTTTCTGGTGCTAGAATCATTACAGTATCACACATTGCATTTAGTTGCCATGCCCCTTTAGACTCACTTATTCTAGAAATGGCCCTTAGTTTTTCTTTGACTTCTATGAGCTTGACATTTTTCAGAATTTCAGGCTATGTATTTTATAGAATGTTCCTTATTTTCATTTTGTTACTTCATTATAATTGGATTAAAATTATGCATTTTGACAGGAATATCACATCAGTGATGTGGTAAGTATAATTTTCAGTGTGTCATAACAATAAGCACTTGCTGTCAACTTGTCCCATTACTGATACTGTTAACTTTGATAATTAATGTATGCCTGCCAGATTTCTCACTGTCAGATCACCATTTTTCCATTTGTAGTTAGTAAACTCTTTTTTTGTGGAGATACTTTGAAATACCCTCCTTCCCATCATGCTTTCACCATATGTTTTAAAATCTACTTATAATTCATTCTTCACTGAATTAATTATATGACTGCTATCAAATGGTGATTTCCTATTTTTATCATTTCTACATTTATTAGTTGGCTTTCTAGTGAAAGGAAGAGCTATCCATTCTAATTTATTTATGCATTTATTTCTGTATGTATTTATTTGTTTATATCACATAGACATATATTTTCACTTTATTTAATGAATAATAATCTGTTACTATTATTTTGATGCTCAAATTTTCCTGATTTGGCCCTTCTGCTCTGACTTCTGTGTTGTTTTGAAATTTCTCCACCATATTTTGAGCATTTTCTTACTAGAAAAAAGGTATTCCAAGCATCTGAGGTTTTCCAGCCCCAGTCAGAAATCAGCCATTTCTCCAAGGGCCCAAGGTTCCTTATATTGCAGAATGGTATTTAGAAACTAAGAACTGGGTGGTAACTATTTATTTATTTGTTCAATCCATCAGTCCTTTACTAAAATTTCCCCAATCATCAATTGATTGATAAAGAACATGCTTTAGTAGATTGCTCAAGAAAGACTCGTCATTATGGCAGTCTTACAAATTTTTAATGGTCTTTCTATAGCTTTGATATTTGAAGGCCAGTTTGGCTATAATAATATTGGATTACACATTTTCTTTGATTTTATAAAGAATGGTGCTCCATTATTGTTTTGATTTGTATGTTCCTTTTACCATTTCAAATTATTTGACTTTTGCCTGGAGTTCCTGAAGATTTCCTTATCTTTAAAATCTAATAGTTTTACTACTATAAAGTTGCTATATTTTGAAGTTGCTGATCAGTCCGTTTCAGCTCACTAATACCTAGGATATAATTTTTTATGCATTCCATTTCATTTTGACGACTTCTAATTTTCCTAGTTTCATATTTTGTACATTCCATGTTCCTATTATTAATAGGGCTGTTTGCAGCTGTTTCTTCTCATTTTGAGTTTTGCCAAGTCAGCAAATGAAGGTCCCGAAAGTTTGACTCCATTCACGTCATAAAGGTTGATTCTACTTTGAGGAGGCAGCTCTTCCCCAGTTGTATTCTGAGTGCTTTTCAACCTGGGAGGTTCATCTTCCGGCACTATATCATGCAATGTGCCGCTGCTGTTCAGAATGCTCTATTCATCACTTGTCTGTCAGTTTTTCGTACTGTGGTGGCTTGCGTGTTGCTATGATACTAGAAGCTTTGCCACAGGTATTTCAAATATCGGCAGGGTCGTTCATGATGGACAGGTTTCAGCAGAGCTTCCAGATTAGGACAGACTAGGAAGAATGACCTGGCAATCTACTTCTGAAAAAATTGACCAGTGAGAACAGACGGAAGCAGATAGCCAGGCCTTTCTTCTGAGGTATCTCTGGGTAGGTTCAAACTGTCAACTTTTTGATTAGTAGCTCATTGTTTAACCATTTATACCTCCCTGGGGCTCTAAATATTGATTGAGCCCCTTCAATATATATATTCATGTTACCTTTTATTTTCTGAAATTTTTTAGATGATAATTTTAAATATTTGAAGAGTACTGATCAGATATCTTATGGAATGTCCCTCAATTTGATTGCAATATACATACCTCACTTAAGATAATCTAATTATAATTAATATTTTACCACTTCGAGAAAATAAACCTTACACCTAAATAGGCCATTTATTCCCCCTTGATGATTTTGTTGTTATGTATATTATGTGTTCATACTTTGGAAATTCATGACACGGTGCTATGAATTTTTCCGGTCAACAGTCAAACGTATTTTAATGAACTTAAGAGATGAAAAATAGTCTGTTATTTACCCAGACGCTTCCTATTTCTGTTGTTCTCCCTTTATTCCTGATATTCCAGGTCTCCCTCTACTGTCATTTCCCTTCTACTTAAAGAACTTCCTTGATCACTCCTTTAAAGTGGGTCTTTGTTGTTAGTTGCTGTAGAGTTGGCTCCAACTCATGGCAACTTTATGTACAACAGAACAGAACATTGCTCAATCCTGCACCATCTTCATCGTCATTGGTATGTTTGAGTCCATTATGGCTATTGTGTCAATCCATTTCATTGAGTGTTTCCCTCATTATTGCTGACCCTCCACTTTACCAAACATGATATTCTTTGCTGGTGATTGGTCTTTCCTAATGATATGTCCAAAGTAAGAAAGATGAAGTTTGCCCCTCCTTGCTTCTAAGGAGCATTTTGTTGTAATTCCTTCAAGACTGGTTTGTTGGAGGTGAGTCTACTGGCAATGAAATCTGTTAGTTTTTCTTCATGTGAGATAGCTTAATTTCACCTTTATTTCTGCAGGATATTTTCAATTAATATAGGATTTGGGGTTTAGTTTTTTGTTTTTTTCCCCATTACTTTAAAAATTGTGTTCCATTATCTTCTGACTTTTTGGTCTCTGATAAAATCTTTGTTCCTTTATATGTAATGGTTCTCAACAAGGGGTATCTTATCTGCAGACATCTAGGGATGCTGCTAAATGTTCTACAATGCACGAAAAACTCTTCTTCCACTTCTTGGCAACAAAGAATTATCTGGTTCAAGATGCCAGTATTGTCAAGAGTTAGAAAATCTCCTTATATGTAATGTGTGAATTTTCTCTGACTGCTTTCTAATTTTTTTTCTTTATCTTTGGTTTTTAGCAGTTTGATTATGTGCATTGGTATTATTTTCTTTAAGTATACTTTCTTTGGGTTTTGTTGAGCTTCTTGGATCTGTAAATTCATGTCCTGCATTAAATTTAGGAAGTTTTTAACTATCACTTTTTCATTTGTGGGGTGCATGTATATCTTTTCCTTTTCTCCTGGGACTCTGATGATTCAAATATTAGATTTTTTTTTCCCCTATAGTATCCTGCATCTCTGTTCATTTTTTTCCCACTGCTTTTTTTTTTCCTTGTTATTTAGATTGGAAATTTTCTATTAATCTGTCTTCGAATTCACTGATTCTTTCCCTGTCATCTTCATTTTATTATTGAGTCACTATGCTCAATGTTTAAATTTACTATATTTTTTCAGTTCTCATATTTGGCTGTATTTAGTAGCTACTTTTTCTTTGTTGAGAAGTTGGAACTTTACACTTTGTCCAAGAGCATTCTCTATTACATCTTGGAGCACAGTTATGATAGCTTCTTTAAAATATTCTTCTGATAATTCTAGCATTTATGTCATCTCAGGGTTTGCATCTATTGAGTGTCAGGTTTTGCTTCTTTGTATGGTGAGTAATTTTGGATCGTGTCCTGGACAGTTTGAATAATATGCTATGAGACCCTAGGTCCTTTAAAAATCAGAAGAATATTGATTTTGATTTCATTTTTGGAGAGAAACAACCTGGAAGAGGCAGTGCCCTAAGCTCTGATCTAACAGGATTTAGGGTGAGATGAGGCTCAGTGCTCCTCTCTGCAGATGCTTCCTTCTGTGTCCCAGTAGACACCATGGCACACTGGAGCCCAGGGGCTTGCTGGGTGAAGGGAGCCAGGACATCCCCACCCATAGTGACCCTCTCCAAGGTATAAGCTGTTCTCGCTGATCTGTGCTGACCAGCCTGATCCAGGGGAATGTCCTAGCCTGTGTCAGAGTCCCATGTCTGGTCACATGTGTCCTTGGAATTAAGATCTCATGGACCACAACATTCTCATTAGGGATGTTGGGATGGATGTTCTGAAAAGAGCTAGCCACTTTTGCACATGTGCTCACCAAGCCTTCTCTGTACCCTAGCTTGCTTACTGCTTCACAGTGCTTCCTTCCTACCTCGCCCATGCCCCGCTGCTTGCCTTCCAAATGCCTGCCACACCACTGCATTAACATTAAGCTTTTCTGGCTGAATTTTATAAAATGTGTTATAATCTTGTATAACTTTATGAACAAAATTTAGCCTTCTTTGCCATGAACTATTGTCAATTTCATCTGTGTAGCAATACTTACCCATAAAGCAGTGACTTCAAAATGATATTTTATATGTATTTGTATCAAATGTTTTTCAAATCAACATTTTTGAGGTAAAATTTATATAAGTTAAAAGGATCTATTTGAAGTATACAGTTTGATAAGTTTTGACAAACTATACACATCTGTGTGTCTATCAACTTAATTAATATAGATCATTCTCATCATCTTAAAAGATATCTGGTGTCATCTGTGGTGGCTACTGGAAAGGAAGCCAGTGAGGATGTAGGGACCCGTGCTGCTCCATCTCCACTCTCTACCTTAGCACTTGCCCTGTGACAGCCATCCTGGCTTCCTGGATGCAACAGTTACCACAGAAGATGGTGGTTCCTTCTTGTTCCCATCATCATTCCTATGTGGCCCCCACCTGAGCAGGTTCTGGGTTGATCCAGAACTCTGACTTCGAACAGACTCTGCCCTCAAAAGGTTGCCATAAATATCTGATTGCCATAAATATCTCCTGAGGCCTTCACTGAGCAGCTTTCAGACCAGTGCCCAGGTAGCTTCTGCAGTCCTAAACAGTCCCCACATAGCTGAGGGGCTTATCTCCTCCCAAACACCGGCAACCACCACAGAAAGTTCCTAAGTGTAGGAGAATCTAGCTGGGGCTGTAGCTGGGCCACGGGGTCTCTTCCTTTGCCCTTATCCTTTGTGTTCTGTGTTCACATCACCTTCCCTCACACTCTTTCTTTGACTGTGTTCCAGTGATGTAGCACAAGCTTCAGGCTGAACAATGTGCTCTTGGCCAGGGAAGAGGAGTCCGTATCTAGGACCTCTTGACTTCCATACTCCAGTCAAAGAATTTGACTGCTCAGAAACTGCTCTTCATGGACCTCTTCCTCAGCAAGCTTCACCAGGCCTCCTAGAGACCTCACTGGCCCTCTCCTGCCTTCCCCTGCCACTTTCACCCCACTTATGCTCCCTGTCTAACCAGGATCACCTTGCTGTGTGCACCTCCCCTCAGCCTTGTAAGCTTTTGCACCCATGTTTGTCATCATGCCTGATGTGCAGTACCAGACTCTGCAGACTCAGTGCTGCTCTTTGCAGGTCCTTCTCTTTGTGGTCCAGCAGAACACCCAGAAGAAGCCAGTGCTATGTGCTGGCATTCCAAGGTGTTCTGCCAATAGAGAATGATAAAGATCCCTCCTGTAGGGCATAAATAGATGCTCCTCTGTTTGCCCTATGAGCAAGCCCTGCCTCTATGAACCAGTGCCTTGCAGTCATCCCACATCTACCCCTCACTCTGGCCCAAAGGAAACTGATCTGAGGACTTAGGAGAGCACAGGAAAAAAAAGATAGACAAGCAAGAGGATATCAGAGAAGGGCCCCATAACAGTGGGAGGGCACTATCAACATCTAGGCCCCTGGAGGCCAATGGAGTTGTCATTTCTTTCAAATGCAGTCCTGAGCCTCTGGAGAAAACCTTCATACCAAGAACTCTGAAGACAGTTTGAGTAAGAAATATCAGACATCTTCTATGAGCTCATTCATGAAAGGCCATCACCAACTCACACAGCTCTGCTGGAGGGATCCTACCTCTCTGGAGGAGTGATGGGGCAGCAGAGCTCTGGAGTCTGGCCTCATCCTGCTCCTGCTGTGGGAGAGACCCACAAAGGCAATGCTGGATGAGGGCCATTGGCCCAGCTCCCCAGCCTCACTGACCTGATTTCAAGTCAGGACTTGAAATCTTCCACTGTGGAGACTATAAGAGAGATCTTCACACATCGTCAACTGTACCATTCCTGACTCAACTTCTAGCCTGGCCAACCCAAGCTCTGGGCTATTTTTCCCCTAGTCTTGGAACTGGCAGGATGCCTCTGCTACCCCCTTTCCCCTTTGCCTCAAAGGGCCCTTATCTTTCTTTCCCTGATTATATTTATGCAAAGCCTTCTGCTTGTTAATTCATCTTTTGCTCATGTGTTTTTGCTCTTTGACTCAACTGTGGAGGAAGAATTGCCTTGTTTGAGTGGTGAAGTATTGAGGGAAATGTAACAATGCTAAGCTTGCTGTGGCTCAGGGAATAAGATGTGGATATCACCATGCTTTCTGACTTTACAGTCTGACTTCTGAGGTCTCTGTGATTCGAGTGTATGGGATGACACCAGGGAGGAAGCGGGGTCCACAGGAGAGAGAGATGGGCACCCAGCTTCCCTTTTCCCTCTGTGGTTGTCTCCCACCACTATGACCTCGTTGTAGGCTAGATCATCTCTGAGCAGTGTTAGCAAACTACACTTAATGATTTTAGTCTTTTAACAATGTTTATATCTCTTTTTTCTGTGTTTTTCTTTAATTTATATTTAGGCTAGTCTTCTGCACACATTCCCACTTCACCCAGAGTGGGTGGACTTGGCATCTGGCCTCTCTATCCTGGAGGAACAAAGGAAGAAAGAGCTCACACCTTCTCTCTAAATATTAAAATATTATATCTAGGATAGACCATACTACTTATAAGTTAGTATGCTATGTAAACAAAATCAGAAAAGATACTCTGGATACACCCTACTTAGAAAAATAACCAATCTGGCTCTAGTTTAAACCACTAAAATTGCAAATTCCAATCGTTACCATTTCATCCAAGTCTGGCTGATGCTAGAGTTCTGCTGAATCTCCCCTTGAGTTAATTACTGAAAATGCAATCTTTTTGAAGGCATTTCAGGAAAACCATCTTAAAATGAGGGAAAGAGAAGAGTACACACATTTTCCTCAACTTCTTATACATTAGTTTATTAAACATTCATTCAGTGATGACTCAACACCTGACCCTGTGCTAGGCCATGGTAGTAGAGAGTTGAAAGACATCTCTTGTCCCAGAGGAATTTACTATGTGATCAAGGAGTCAGATAATACAAATAAAAATTTCAATAGAAGGGATAAGTGCTAGGGTAAAGGGAGCAAGTGAGAAGCATATAAAACTAAGTCTAGAGCAGACAAAACTTGAATTGTATTTTAAAAATGAAGGTAAACCAGAAGAAACGAAAGCAGAAACAAAACCAGAAATCTTTATATAATGTTAATTGCAGCACTTTTCACAATAGCCAAAAGGTGGAAAGAACTCAAATGTCTGTCAATAGATGAATGAACAAAATGTGATATATATACACAATGGAATACTACTCAGCCATAAAGAGAAATGAAGTCCTGATGCATGCCACATCATCGATGAACCTTGAATACATCACACTGGGTGAAAAAAGTCAGTTGCAAAAGGAAAATATTCTGTGATCTCATGTATATGAAATAGGCAAATGTATAGAAACCAAAGATTGTTAGTGGTTCCTGGAAGTGAAAAGGAGTGGGAATGGGGAAGCTTTTGCTTAGGGGGCATTGAGTTTATGTTAATGATGGTGGAATGATTTGGAAAAGGATTGCAAGAATGGATGCATAACTTGAAGAATATCATCAATGTCACTGAATTGTACATGTAGAAATTGTTGAGATGGTGTATGTTTTGTTCTGTATATTTTCACCACAACACAATAACAAATAAGGACTGTGGAGAAAGGCTATATTCAGGTCAAGGAAAGACATGTAAAAAGTCAGGGAAGGAAGAGAGATCATGAGCCGGGGGTTGGGGTAGTTCAGTGTGGCTGAAGACAGAAACCAAAACTGGGAGATGCACTTTCACTTTGCAGGTTCGGCGGGGGCAGATCGTGGACAAACTTACATACCACAAGTGGCATTTGTCCATTATTCTGAAAGTATGGGGAGTCACGAAATAATAATAAGCAAAAAAATGACAAGCTTATATATTAGTGTTATTAGCTACTGTCCAGTTGACTCCAAATCATGGTGACCTTATGTACAATAGAATCAAATGTTGCTTAGTCCTAATTCATTTGCATGATCACTGACATGTTCAAGTCCATAGTTGTGGCTATTGTGCCAATTCATCTGCCAGAGGGTCTCCCACACCCTCACTGGACATGTCCAAAGCAAAGTGAGTCAGAAGTGGATCCCCAGGCCTTTCTTCCTAGTTTGTCTTAGTCTGGAAGCTCCACTGAAATCTGTTCACCATGTGCGACCCGGCTGATATTTGAAATATCAATGGCATAGCTTCCAGCGTCATAGCAGCACACGAGCCACCACAGTACAGCAACCTGACAGATGAAGGGTGGAAGATTATATGCAGATTTTAGAAACATCCTTGTGGTTGTGAGAAGGAAGAATTAAATGGCATCAGTGCAGAGGCAAAGAGGCTCATGGGAAACTTTGCAGAGACCCCAAGCAAAGATGAAACAATGAGACCCTGGGCTAGAGGAGATGACGGCGGGGAAGGTGAGCAGGTAAGCCAAGAGGAAGGTGAATTCCAGGCCTCTTCTAGGGCAGAGTAGCTTAGGCAAAAAAATTGTTTAATGTTTAATAGTGTGAGATGCCTGTGGAAAATCCAGGTAATATTCATAAGGCAGTCTATTCCCTCATTTATCAATTTACCATATTTATTATGCATCTGAGTTTTGCTAAGTAATGTTCTAGGGAGTAGCATCAATTAAAAAAAGGTCAAATCCTTGTCTTTGTGGAGCTGACATTGTAGCTGGAGAGGTGAAAATAAGCAGTAAACATAATGTTGTTAGCTGCTGTGGAGTCAGCCCTCAACTCATGGCAACACCATACACAAAGAATGAGAAGCTGCCCGTTCCAGAGTCATCTCCATGATTGTTTGAGGATGGGACTGCTGTGATCCATAGGGCTTTCACTGACTGATTTTTGGAAGTAGATCACCATGCCTTTCTTTCTAGTCCATCTTAGTCTGGAAGCTTCTCTGAAACCTGTTCAGCATCTTAGCAACATGCAAGCCTCCACCGACAGATGGATGGTGGCTGCATGTGAGACGCACTGGCCAGAACTGAACCTGGGTCTCCTACATGGAAGTTGAGGGTTCTACCACTAAACCACCGATGCCTCATAACAAACATAATGCATGAGTACCTTATCTGGTAGGTTAGCAGCAACAAGTGCTACTGGAGTGGAGACCTTTGTGAGTTGAACCCTGGCCCTGGTAGATGCTGACTCAGGCTGGCTCTGAGCCCAGGTGCTGCTCACTCCCATTATTTTTTCCAGCCTTCTAGGAAGACTACCCTGTGCCTTTATGTGTCATCAGTGTTCTGCTGGAAAGCAAGAGGTGGGCTGGTAGATAGGTGGAGAAGCAGGGAGGCCTTTTCGGCTGATTGATTTCTCTGGCTGTATATAATAATGGGCCTGGGAGTTCTGAGACTGTTTGGGATCTCATTGTGTTTGAAGCCCTGGTTAGAACTCAGGGAAAACCTCCACTTCTGGGAAAATATCATGGTTTTCTGCAGAGCATCCCCAGGCCTGACTGTGCTGGGACTGTGGAGTGCCCTTACAGCAAGCTCCCTGCCTTGGGCAGATCTGATGCCCCACAGCTTCTTCTGTTCCATATGGAAGGGAGAGGGAGTCATGCATTACAAAATTCTTGCCTCCCTTAAAATGGTTCTATATGGACAGGGCTTGAATTAACAAAAATCTGTTTAAAACTCAGAGATATCACATAGCAACTTCCAAGCTCATGTTTCTTACCTGCAAAATGTGAAAATATTCCCTTCTGTCTAAGGCAGATACATAATGTGCAAGTAATTTCAAAATGGTAAAATGTAATAAGTCTGAGAGGCTGGGTTTGAATTCTGCCTGCAGTGTTCAATAGCTATGTGATCTTGGTAAGATACTTCATCTCTCTGTAAAATGGAATTAATAGTGCTGATCTCATAAGGTTGTTGTTCGAATTGAATTAATTACGCATAAGACACCTAGAACACTGCCTAGCACATAGTAGGTGAAATATAGGGATTGCCATTTTATTATAAAATGTTAATTACTCATGGAAGTATTCGCATACATTTTATTAGTATATAATCTCTTAAAAATTGATATGCCACTGCTTTAAATCTGAGATCCTGTTAAAGATTTAATCAGCCAATTTGAGAAGGTTTGTTGGGAAAATAAATAGTTGATCTTTATCACTTTGTCTTCTACAATTACCAACTGCATTTTGCTCTCCAGGGAACAGAATAATTAAGATTATTAAGAGGTGTCAAAGAGCTGAATATTGCTCTTTGAGATGCTTCACTGAAATGGAGAACTCCACCAGCTGAGTTTATAAGTAAACTTTGGAAAAACTGGATTTTGAATGAAAGCCTGCCCCGTGGGTGCCCCAAATGGAACTAATATGGCACCATGAGGCATCTGAGAAAGTAGCCCCAGGGTGAAAACTGGGGTAGTGGGAGTGCACTTGGTCCTTCTTCTCCAGGTGAGGCTTGTTAAGAGGGCAACATGCTTTTCATTCAAAGCCAAGAACAGACAGAGAGATTTGATAGAAGGGAGTGGTTCCACGTTAGAAGCCTGCAATAGGAATGCCTGTCACTTCTCTCAACACTCAAAAGCAGCCCTCTGGCACTGCAGTGACATGTTCCCTGGGACATTTGGGATCTGAGCCGGGAATTCGAATCAGGAGTGATCAGAGGATGGGAAAGTTTAAAGGGAAATATTAGCTTTTACTTCTACTCCATAAATGAACATATGCTGTCTCCACTGCATCTTCTCCCTCAGTGACCAAAGACAAAATGAGGAAAGAAGTTCAAAAATGGGGGGCCATTATGGAGGGAGGTAGAACACAGGGCAGAGCCCTTGGTTAAAGATATAATAGAATTAGCTTACTCTTCTGGAGCCCCAAGGAGGTATAAATGGTTAAACAATGGGCTACTAATCAAAAAGTTGACAGTTTGAACCTACCCAGAGGTGCCTCAGAAGAAAGGCCCGGCTATCTGCTTCCGTCTGTTCTCACTGATCAGTTTTTTTCAGAAGTAGATTGCCAGGTCATTCTTCCTAGTCTGTCCTAATCTGGACGCTCTGCTGAAACCTGTCCATCACGAATGACCCTGCCGATATTTGAAATACCTGTGGCAAAGCTTCTAGTACACAGCAACATGCAAGCCACCACAGTACGAAAAACTGACAGACAAGTGAAGAATAGAGCATTCTAAACAGCAGCAGCACATTGCATGATATAGTGCCAGAAGATGAACCTCCCAGGTTGAAAAGCACTCAGAATACAACTGGGGAAGAGCTGCCTCCTCAAAGTAGAATCAACCTTTATGACGTGAATGGAGTCAAACTTTCGGGACCTTCATTTGCTGAAGTGACAAAACTCAGAATGAGAAGAAACAGCTGCAAACAGCCCTATTAATAATAGGAACATGGAATGTACAAAATATGAAACTAGGAAAATTAGAAGTCATCAAAAATGAAATGGAATGCATAAACAATTATATCCTAGGCATTAGTGAGCTGAAATGGGCTGGTATTGGCCATTTTGAATCAGACAATCATATATTATACTATACTCAGAATGACACAATGAAGAGGGATGGCGTCAGTTCATCGTCTAAAAGAACATTTCAAGATCTATCCTAAAGTACACTGCTGTCAGTGACAGGAAAATATCCATATGCCTACAAGGAAGACCAGTTAGTACGACTATTATTCAAATTTACATGTCAGCCACCAAGGCCAAAAATGAAGAAATTGAAGATTTTTACCAACTTCTGCAGTCTGAAATTGATTAAACATGCAATTAAGATGCATTGATAATTACTGGTGATTGGAATGGGAAAGCTGGAAACGAAGGAAAATACGATCTTGGTGATAGAAAAGATGACGGACATCGCATGATACAATTTTGCAAGACCAGTGAATTCTTCGTTACAATACCTTTTTTCAACAACATAAACAGAGACTATACATATGGACCTAACCAGATGGAATACACTACATATGTGGAAAGAGACAATGGAAAGCTCAGTATCATCAGCAGAACAAGGCCAGGGATCGACTTTGGAACAGACCATCAATTTCTCATATGCAAGTTCAAGTTGAAGTTGAAGAAAATTAGAACAAGTCCACAAGAGCCAAAGTATGACCTTGAGTATATCCCAGCTGAATTTAGAGACCATCTCAAGAATAGATTCTAACACTAATGATCAAAGACCAGACAAGTTGTGGAATGACATCAAGGACATCGTACATGAAGAAAGCAAGAGATCATTAAAAAGACAGGAAAGAAAGACCAAAACAGATGTGAGAAGAGATTCTGAAAATTAGTCTTGAACATAGAGTAAAAGAGCTGAACAGAAGACTTCCAAGGGAGGCTCGAGAAGCCAAAATAAAGTATTATAATGAAATGTGCAAAGACCTGGAGATAGAAAACCAAAAGGGATGAATATGCTCAGCATTTCTCAAGCTGAAGGCACTGAAGAAAAAATTCAAGCCTCAAGTTGCAATACTGCAGGATTCTATGGGGAAAATATTAAAAGACACAGGAAGCATCTAAAGAAGAATGAATACACAGAGTCACTGTACCGAAAAGAATTGGTTGATGTTCAACCACTTCAGGAGGTAGCATATGATCAAGAACTGATGATAGTGAAGGAAGAGGATCAAGCTGCCCTGAAAGTGTTGGCAAAAAACAAGGCTCCATGAATTGACTGAATACCAATTGAGATGTTTCAACAAACAGGTGCAGTGCTGCAAGCGCTTACAAGTCTATGGCAAGAAATTTAGAAGACAGCTACCTGACCAAACGACTGAAAGAGATCCATATTTGTACCCATTCTAAAGAAAGGTGATCCAATAGAATACAGAAATTATTGAACAATGTCATTAGTATAACACACTAGTAAAATTTTGCTTAAGTACATCAACAGGGAACTGCCAGAAATTCAAGTTGGATTCAGAAAAAGACCTGGAATAAGGGATATCATTGCTGGTTTCAGATGGATTATGGATAAAAGCAGAGAATACCAGAAAGATGTTTACCTGTATTTTATTGACTATGCAAATGCATTTGGCTGTGTGGATCATAACAAATTAAGAATAATGTTGAGAAGAATGGGAATTCAAGAACACTTAATTGTGCTCATGAGGAACCTGTACTTAGACCAAGAGGCAGTCATTCAAACAGAGCAAGGGGATACTGTGTGGTTTAAAGTCAGGAAAAGTGTGCATCGGTGTTGTATCTTTTCACCATACTTATTCAATCTGTATGCTGAGCAAATAATCCGAGAAGCTGGATCGTATGAAGAAGAACACAGCACCAGGTTTGGAGGAAGACTCATTAACAAACTTTGATATGCAAATGACACAACATTTCTTGCAGAAAGTGAAGAAGACTTGAAGCACTTACTGATGAAGATCAAAGACCACAGTCTTCAGTATGGATTACACCTCAACATACAGAAAACAACTGGACCAATAAGCAACATCATGATAAACGGAGAAAATACTGAAGTTGTCAAACATTTCATTTTACTTGGATCCACAATCAATGCCCATGGAAGCAGCGGTCAAGAAATCAAACAATGTATTGGATCTGGCAAATCTGCTGCAGTTGACATCTTGCAAGTGTTAAAAAGCAAAGATGTCAGTTTGAAGACTAGGGTGTGCCTCACCCAAGCCATGGGATTTTCAAATGCTTAAATGCATGTGAAAGCTGAATAATGAATAAGGAAGACCTAAGAAGGACGTATGCATTTGAATTGCAGTGGTGGTAAAGAATACTGAATCTACCATATACTGCCAGAAGACAAGCAGCCTATTTGGGCATATCAAAACAAAACAAACCAAGAAGCTGGGACACAGTATGCAAACGTAAAACAAATAAATATAATAACTTATTGATGGCTCAGAGACAACAGTCAATATCAAATCACATAAAGAGGCAGTCCATGATGGCTTCAGAAAGCTCCCAAAATAAAGGATCTAGAAATTTTCCAGGGAGGAAAATTTCTTGGAATTACCAGAGGCAGAATACAAAAGATTAATATACAGAACTCTTCAAGAGATTAGGAAGGAAATTAATCAAAACGCAGAACACACAATAGAAGAAATTAAGAAGATTAGAGAAGAGTATAATGACAAATTTAATAGGCTGCAAGAATCCATAGAGAGACAGCAATCAGAAATCCAGACGATTAACAATAAATTTCAGAATTAGACAACTGAATAGAAAATCATAGGAGCAGAATTGAGACAATGGAAGTCAGAATTAGTGAGATTGAAGATAAAGCACTTGACACCAAAAAATCAGATAAAAGGATTTTAAAAAATGAAGAAACCCTAAGAATTATGTGGGATTCTATCAAGAGGAATAATTTACAAGTGATTGAAGTACCAGAACTGGGGTGGGGGGATATCAGAAAATACAGAGAGAATTGTTGAAGATTTGTTGGCAGAAAACTTCCCTGATATCGTGAAAGATGAGAAGATATCTATCCAAGATGCTCATCGAACCCCACACAAGATAGATCCAACAATCACCAAGACATATTATAATCAAACTTACCAAAACCAAAGATAAAGAGAGAATTTTAAGAGTGACTAGGGCTAAACAAAAAGTCATCTACAAAGGAGAGTCAATAACAATAAGCTTGGACTACTCAGCAGAAACCATGCTGGCAAGAAGGGAATGGGATGACATATATAAAGCCTTAAAGGAAAAAAACTGCCAGCGAAGAATTATATATCCAGCAAAACTGTCTCTCAAAAGTGATGGTGAAGTTAGGGCATTTCCATATAAACAGAAGTTTAGGGAATTTACAAAAACAAAACCAAAATTACAAGAAATACTAAAGGGAGTCCTCTGGTTAGAAAACCAATAACATCAGATAACAACGCAAGGCTAGAACACAGGACAGAGCAACCAGATGTCAACCCAGATAGAGAAGTCACAAAAATAAATCAAAGCTAAAACACTGAAAATAGGGAAAGAGATGTCAATATGTAAAAGATGACAACATTAAAATAGAAAAGAGGGACTTTAAAAAATGTAGACTTAGATTTTTCATACAGAGAGGAAGTCAAGACGATATAAAGAAACATAGACTGCCAGAAGAATAAACAAGTCTGTCTTGGAAGATTTACAGCCAGAATGCTCATTAGAAGCAAGGTTGGCAAGACTTCATCTCACATACTTTGGACATGTTATCTGGAGGGGCCAGTCCCTGGAGAAGGATATCATGTTTGATAAAGTAGAGGGTCAGTGAAAAAGAGGAAGACCCTCAACGAGATGGATTGACACAGTGTCTGCAACAATTGGCTCAAGCCTAAAGAAGATTGTGAGGATGGTGCAGGATCGGGCAGTGTTTCGTTCTATTGTACACTGGGTCACTATGAGTCAGAACCAACTCAATGGCACCTAACAGCAACAGCTGTTTCCAAAAGCTCATAGCCATGAAAACCCTATGGCACAGTTCTATTTTGAACCACATAGGGTCACCCTGAGTTGGAATTCACACGACAACAACTGGTTTCTTCTCTAGGAATTCTTTCCAATTTCCCCTCACAGCAGGAGGATGGCACTTTCTCTTGCTATGTGTCTCTGTTGAATTACGTGTCCAGTCCAGTCGGCTGGGACAGAAGAGTATAGTAGACAGTTTGAAAAGATAACTCTCCAATGAATCATGTCACCCTATGTCCACACCATTCATAATCCTGTCACACTAATTTTAGGCAAGGAAGACGAAGCTCTCAGAAAGAAGCTGCAATAGTCAGAAAAATTGAAGTACTAAAGCAGAGGACAGAAGACAAGAGTGATGCAAGAAGAACTATGAGATTGGAAACAGATTGGTGACAGGAAGCCAGAGCAATGCCCAGGTGTGGTCTTATCAATCAATGTGAATCCCGTGAACATGGAATTCTAAATCACAATGGTCTTTTTGTATATTTCTTGAAGTGGTTCTCAAAGTGGCAGCATCAGCATCACCTGGGAGCTTACTAGAATTGCTAATTTGAAGGTGACATCCTGGACCTACCTGATAAGACACTCCATTTTTAATCAAGTTTGTGTATTTAAGAAGCTTCCAGGTGATTCTGATGCTTGTTAAAGTCTGAGAACCATTGGTTTAGTAATTTGTTACGCAAAATGTTACCTACTGTTGTTATTAGCTGCCTGGGAGTTGGTACCAACTCATGAGGATCCCATACACAGCTGAACAAAACACTCCCATGTTTTGCCCCATTTCCATGATTGGTTGCAGATGGAACCACATTATTCTTAAGTTTTTTTTTTTTTTTTTTATAATTTATTTTATGTTTTGTTGCTGTTGTTGAGAATATACACAACAGAACATACACCAATTCAACAATTTCTGCACATACAATTCAGTGACATTCACTATGTTCTTCAAGTTGTGCTACCGTTCCCACCCTCCATTTCCACATTGTCCCTCAACCATTAAAATAAATTAGCTGCAACCTAAGATTCCTATCTAATTTTTCCAGTTGCTGTTGTCAATTTGAGCCCATATAGATAGTCATTAAAAGAACAGAATGATCAAGGCATACGTTTTTTACTAGTTAAGTTAAATTATTCTTTTGTTTTAAGAAGACTTCTAGGGATACTTTTAGTTTAAGGATTAAGGTTTAAAGATTATCTCTGGACAATTGTTTCAGAGGTTCATTCGACCTCCATGGCTCCAAACAATCTGGGCTCCATGGGAATTTGAAATTCTCTTCTACATTTTCTTCCTTTTGATCAGGATTCTTCTATAGAATCTTTGATCAAAACATTCAGTAATGGTAGCCAGGCATCATCCAGTTTTCCTGGTCTCATGGCAAAGAGACAGTTGTTCATGGAGGCAATTAGCCATGCATTCCATTTTCTTCTCTTATTCCTGATTCTCCTTCTTCCTCTGTTGCTTCAGCTCAATGGAGGGCAAATATTGTAACTTGGATGGCCACTTGTAAGCTTTTAAGACCCCAGCCACTACACAATGAACTAGGAGACAGAATAGAAGCACTAAGCACTAACCTCAAAACCAAGAAACCAAATCCCATCACATTTCTGGTTGTATGTAAGCAGTCTCAGCAGCTTCTCTGTCTTTCTCATTGTTGTTGTAAACATATCTATCACACAACTTTAGCCAATTAAATATTTTACAGGTACAACTTATTGACAGCAATTACATTAATCGACTATGAAACCCTACCTTAATAGATGCAATTTTTCCACCACCGTATGGCAAAGCTCAGTGCTCCATAAGCAATAATCCCCCCCTTCCTCCTCCCTCTCTCACCTGGTTACCACAAATAAATTTTGGTCTCCATACATTTGCTTGTTCTTGTCTTTTTACATAAATGAGGCCATGCAATAATTGTCCTTTTGTGATTGACTTATTTCACTCAGCATAATGTCTTCAAGTTCCATCCATATTGTAACATATATCAAGACTTCATCTCTCTTCCTGGCTGAGTAGTATTCCATTTTATGTATATACCACATTTTGTTTATCCATTCATCCACTGATGAGCATTTAGGCTGTTTCCACCCTTTGGCTATTGTGAATAATACTAAGATGAACATTGGTGTATATACGTCTGTTTGTGTCTCTGCTTTCAAGTCCCTTGAGTATATTCCTAGCAGTGGAAATGCTGGGTCATGTGATAGTTCTATTTTTAGTTTTTTGAGCAACTACCACATTGTTTTCTGCAATGGCTGTACCATTTTGCATTCCTACCAACAATGGGCAAGGGTTCCAATTTCTCCACATTCTCGTCAACATTTGTTATTTTGTTTTTGTTTTCTTAGCCATTCTCGTGAGAGTGAAATGGTATCTCATTGTGGTTTTGATTTGTATCTCTTTTATGGGTAATGACACTGAGCATCTTTTCATGTGTTTGGTGGTCATTGGAATGTCCTCTTTAGTGAAATGTCTATTTAAGTACTTTGCCCATTTTTTGACTGAGTTGTCTTTTTGCTGTTAAGCTTTTGAAGTTTTATGTATGTTTTGGTTATTAGCTTCTATATCAGATACATTTTTTCAGAAGATGTTCTCCCAGTCAGTAGCTTGTCTTTTTACTTTTTTGGTAAAGACTTTTGATGAACACAATTTTTTTTTAATGTTTATGAGGTCCAATTTATTTATTTTGTCTATTCTTCTTTTTGTGCTTTTATTATTATATTAGATAATTCATTGCTAAAAGCTAGGCCCAACAGTCTTGCCCCTGTATTTTTTTCTAAGAATTTTATGTTAGTTTTCACATTAAGTTTCTTAATCCATTTTTAAGTTGTTCTTGTGTACGGTGTGAAGCATGGATCCTGTTTCATTTTTCTGCATGTGGAAATGCAATTTTCCCAACAACTTTTATTGGCAAGATTCTTCTTTCCCCATTGAGTGAATTTAGCACCCTTGTCAAAAATCAGTTGACCATAGATGTTTGGGTTTATTTCTGGTCTGTCAATTCTATTCTGTTGGTTTATTATACCATTACTAGGCTGTTTTGATTACTGTAGCTGTGTAATATAAATCATGAAGCATGAGTATTACAAGTTTGTTCTCTTTTAACATTACTTTAGCTATTCAGGGCCTCTTACCATTCCATACAGAATTGAGGATGGATTTTTCCATTTCTCTGAAGAGGGCTGTTGTAATTTCGATCAGGGTGATGGTAAATGTTATGTGTCAACTTGGCTAGTCTATGATTCTCAGTGGTTTGGTAGACATTGGACTGATTGTTCTTTCATAATGTAATATAATGTAATTGCCTCCATGAGATGATCTGATATGATCAGCCAATCAGTTGAAATTTCCTTGGAGGTGTGACCTGCCTCCAGTATATAAATGGATGTTTCAGGAAGGCCTATTCTCTCTCTCTCTTTCTTTCTCAGTTCTGCACTTTTCTCATCACCTAACTTATGCTTCTTGGGATGTAAGCCTATAGAAGTCTTCAGCCTGCAGATTTTGAGTTTTTCAGCTCCTGCAACCTTGGGGGCCACCAGAATTCTTCAGAATGTTGCCTGACCTATGGATTTGGGGCTTGCCAGTTCCCACAATTACTTGAGCTATTTTCTTGCAGTAAATCTCTATATATATATTTATGTATACACTTTATTGATTTTACTCTTCTAGAAAACTCAGACTAAGACAATTGAAATTCTGTTAAATCTATAGATTGCTTTAGGTATTACTGACATCTTAACAATATTAAGCCTTCTAGTCCATGAATATGGAACTTATTTCCATTTATTTAATCTTCTTTAACATCTTTCAGCAGTGTTTTATAATTTTCATTGTATAAGTCTTTCACATCCCTGGTTAAATGTATTCCTAGATACTTCATTCTTTTAGATGCTATTGGAAATGGAATCATTTCCCTAATTTCCTCCTCAGATTTCTCATTGCTGTTGTATAGAAACCCAAGTGATTTTTATTTGTTGATCTTTTACCCTGCATCTTTGCTAAATTACTTTATTATCTCTAGAAGCTTTTTTGTGCATTCTTTGGAATTTTCTATATGTAGGATCATGTCATCTACAAATAGAGATAATTTTACTTCTTTTCTGATATGGATACTTTTTCCCCCTTGTCTTATTGCTCTGACTGGGACTTTTAATGCAATATTGAATAGAAGTGATGAGAGTGGGCACTCTCATCTTGTTCTCTATTTGTAGGGGAAATATCTCAATCTTTCTCCATTCAGTATAATGTTGGCTTTTTTTTTTCCATATATGCTCTTAATCATAATGAAGAACTTCCCTTTTATTTCGATCTTCTTGAGGGTTTTCATCAAGAAAAGTATTGGATTTTATCAAATGCTTTTTCTGCATCCATAGAAGTGATCATGTGGTTCTTTTCCTTTGTTCTATTGATGTGGTGTATTATATTGATTAATTTTCTAATGTTGAACCACCCCTGCATTCCCAGAATAATCAGGCTTCTTTTGGGGGGTGGGGGTGGAGAAGTTTAGTCACTGATTTGATCTCTTCACTTGTCATGGATCTGTTGAGATTTTCTATTTCCTCTTGGGTCAGTTTTGGTAAGTTGTATGCTTCTAAGAATTTGTTCATTTCATTTAGGTTATCTGGTTTGTTGCCATAGAGTTTTGATTGACTGATTTTGGGGAGTAAATTACCAGGCTTTTCTTCCTAGTCCTTGTTAGTCTAGAAGCTCCACCGAAACCCTTTCAGCATCATAGCAGTAACTAAATCTCCAGTGACAAATGGGTGGTTACTGTATATGAGGTGCATTGGTTGGGTGATTCCCTAGCCCTTCCCAGTAAATTATCTCATCCAACTGAAATCCTCCAATCAGGAGGACTAGTGATTCTGGTGATGAGAGTATGTGAAAAGAGGAGGTCATAAAAGACATAGTTCGCTTTTCCCTGATTTTGAGATTGAATCTGTCCATGAAAATTATAGTTATAGGACAGTTATTAAATCAAAAAAAATCGAGTAGCAGGGTCTAACCCTCAACTTCCACTCCTGTGTTTCCCTGTATGCATGAGAACAGGTTAGATGTGAACATCATTAGGAGGAGGGAGGATGGATGGACATGAACCCATATTCTTTTCTCAGAAGGTCCTACATGTTGTCCTTCCATTGGTGAGGCTAAAGAGGAAGTATCTGCTCCTTAAATATCATCTTGTTTAATAGTTTTCAAAATATTTATTTGCACGAGAGCCCAATTTCAAGTGACATCTTACCTTACCTGAAACCTAAATACATTAAAACCAACAAAAGTGATACTGTTCAAATTTATGGTAGAGTAAGACTGACACTCTGCAACTATAGAGACATGTGAAAAAAGGTGTGATGGTGTCATACCTTGTCCAACTTCATGAAGGGGGAGGATAATTAATATCAGCATCAATGCAAGGCTGATTCCTATGAGACAGGAGTCAGACATACCTTCTCTTTCCAATCTTTTTACCAACTCTAACCAACTGTCCCTACCAAGGCACACTTTACTTCTCTGCTGAATTTGATAATTTGTTGCAATGGCCACACAAAATTCACAGACTATACTCACGGCTATGGGGTTTATTAGAGAAGCACCAGGTTACAACTCAGGATCAGGATCAACAGGCTACAACTCAGGATCAGGATCAGGAAGCATGTAGGCAAAGTATCCCTTCTTCAGTGCAGGACAGCTCTCTCAGCTCCTCTCATTCCTACAGGGCTCCTCTCAGTCCCTTGAGGACAGGCTCCTCTCTACCCTGGCCTTTGCCCTGCTTGGGCAAGTGTTACAAAGCTCTTTAGCTCTGCTGATAAGTGTCCAGGGGCTCCCCACTCTGCCAGGAAGCGTCCTGCCCAAAGGCTTTCAGTTCTCTTGCTCTGATGGCCAGGAAGCTCTTCATAGCCTCCTTGCTCCATGGGCCAGGAAGCCCATCACTCTATCTCCTGCTGTTCTCCTAGTTCCTGCCGTCTCACACTGGTCTCTTGGTTCCGCTGCTGCAGTGTCTCTGTTCACTTGCCACAACTTCTCACCATCATGTGCCTTCCCCTATGTTACAGCTCTCTCTGTCTCCTGGGTCTAGGAGATTCTCAGTGCAGGGATCCCAAGTCTAAAGGACACACTCCACTTCTGGCTCTTTTTCTTGATGGTAATGAGTTCCCCTTCCTGCTTCTGGGATTGGCTCCCTTTAAGCCTAGCAGCATGGCAAAACTGACCAATCGTTTTGTTTGTTGTTGTTGTTGTTAGGTGCCATCAAATAGGTTCTGACTCACAGGGATCCTATGCACCACAGAAGGAAACACTGACCGGTCCTGCACTATGCTCACAATCCTTGTTATGCTTGAGCCCATTGTTGTAACCACTGTGCCAATCCATCTCGTTGAGGGTCTTCCTCTATTTTTGCTGACGCTATTCTTTGCCAAGCATGATGTCCTTCTCCGGGGACTGATCCCTCGTGACAACATGTCCAAAGTATGTAAGATGAAGTCTTGCCATACTTCCGTCTAAGGAGCATTCTGGTTGTACTTCTTCCAAGATAAATTTGTTCATTCTTTTGGCAGTCCATGGTATATTCAATATTATTCACCAATACCACAATTCAAAGGCATCAATTCTTCTTTGTTAGGGTTCCATATACCTTATTTGCATGGTCCCACCCCTACAAAGGTTCCATGAACCTTATTTGCATTATTAGCAAGAGGGCCAATCCTCTTGGTGGGCCATAGACACCTTATTTGCATAGTCCCATCTTATTATTTTGTGGGAGTCATAAGGGCCGTGTTAAGTAATTCACTGCTCCCCACGTGCCCAAAACCTAGAGTTTCCTGGGCCACTACAAAAACTCTGTATAGCCAATCTCTGTGAGAGTGTGGAAATCAAGATACAAAGAGAAAAAATGACTTGCTCCAGTTCCTCCAGTTATTAAATATATTATATGGAATTTCAGGGCTCCTTCTTACCATCACGTGTTCTGGGGTTTCAAGTAAATTTTGAAGCTGTGAACTCTTCGAGATATCTAGGACCAGAGGATATATGACCAAGAGTCAGAGCAGAGCTATACCTTTTTCAGCAGTGTCTATAACCATGTATGGCTGGTGCTCTCCTGTGGACTTTGTGAATGTGAATCATCTTACAGCATCAAAATATGAACAGAAAATGACAACAACATGGCAAAGTTAGACATATTAAATTAAAAACATAATTCTGCTCTCTTTAAATCAGCAGTTCTCAATCCTGAATGTGGAGTTCTTCATTTTGGTTTGTTTTAACTACAGATCACAGATACTCAGAACCTACTTTTTGGAGGTCAATAAACATTGTCAAAACTTAGGAAAGCATAAACACTTTACCTGGAAAAAAAATGCACACATACTCATAAGCACAGTATTTTACATATCTGTTGAGTGTATCCTTTAGTTTTCCAGGTATCCTTTTAGAGCATCCATGTACTTTACTCTAACTGCCCTTAATCTAGAGTAAGGGACACATATTTTTCTCCTAATGCCACTTAAACCATGATTTAGTTTGTAAAGCTTGGATTTTTTAAAAAATGTTTTGTGTTGTTAGCTGAGAAAATGACCTTAATAAGAGGCATTCTCTACTAGCCTAGGAAATACTGGTCTCATAGCTTCCAGCATCATAGCAACATTCAAAGCACCACAATACAACACACTAACAGATGGGTAGTTGTTATTGTTGTTAGATGCTGTCTAGTCGGTTCTGACTCATAGCAACCCTATGTACAACAGAATGAAACATTTCCTGTCTTAGTTATCTAGTGCTGCTATAACAGAAATACCACAAGCGGATGGCCCTAACAAACTGAAATTTATTCTCTCACAGTTTAGGAGGCTAGAAGTCTGAATTCAGAGCACCAGCTCCAGAGGAAGGCTTTCTCTCTCTGTCAGCTCTGGGGAAATTTCTTAGTCATCAGTTTTCTCCAGTCTAGGAGTCTCTCAGTGCAGGAATCCCCAGGTCCAAAGGACTCACTCTGCTCCCATCGCTTCTTTCTTGGTGGCATGAGGTCTCCCTCCTCTCTGCTCAATTCTCTCTTTAATATCTCAAGAGAGACTGACTCAAGAAACAACATAATCCGGTAGATTGAGTCCTGCCTCTTTAACATAACTGCCTCTAATCCTACTTCCTTAACATCATAGAGGTTAGACTTTATAACACACAGGATAATTACATCAAATAACAAAATGATGGATAACCACACAATACTGGGAATCATGGCCTAGCCAAGCTGACACATTTTTGAGGGACACAATTCAGTCTATATTACTGCCTGGTCCTGCATCATGTTCACAATAATTGCTATACTTGAGCCCATTGTTGCAGCGACTGTGTCAATCCATCTCATTGAGGATCCTCTTCTTTTTCACTGAACCTCTACTTTACCAAGCATGATGTCCTTCTCCAGGGACTGGTCCCTCCTAATAACTTGTCCAAAGTATGTGAGATGAAGTCTTGCCAATTTTGCTTCTAAGAAGTATTCTGGCTGTACTTCCAAGACAGATTTGGGACAGATGGGTAGAGGGTCAATGAAACCTCAATGAGATGTATTGACACAATAGTCACAATAATGGACTCAAACATATCCATCATCATGAAGATGGTTCATGACTGGGAAACATTCATCCTGTTATACATAAAGTCACCATGAGTTGGAGTTGACTCAATGATAAATAACAACAACTTGCCTAAGAATTTGCTGTAATTTAGAACCAGACTCATTGGTATAAAATTTGGAACATGGTCTCCAGTTACTAACTGATGAAAGCAAAAGCCATATTGAAGCCAGTATTGAACCCAACATCATAGAAACAGAAAACTTGTGATATCCTAAATCTCCCTCATGTCTGAAGATGCATCCAACACTGGCCTCCCAGAAGACACATCTCTGCCTTAGCCATTGAGGCTGCTTGGAATTGTGGAAGGAGTATTGGCTTCTGAGTCAGACTTGCCAGCACTAATAACACAGCCTTGCCATTACTAGCTGTGTAATCTTGAACAACTTGCCACAGTTTCTTATTTTGAAAGACAGTGAAAAAATGTCTTTTTATTAGAATTCTTGTGAGGATTAAATGAAATTACAGCACCAAGCATTTGATATGAAGGAATGAATATGTAAGTGTACAGTGGCCAGGCCATATATGACAGTAGACCTCTGACCCACAACTTCTGCAGCAACTAGATGGGGACATCAAAGCACAACCCCTGCAGCTCTTGCCCCACACTGGCCAGGACTTGGTAAATAACTGACAGCTTCCCTATTTTTTGCATCCACTTCCAACTCAGGACCAATCACAGAAAGACAAATGTGCTTCTTAAACCAATGACATAAAATGCTTTGCTTCTATAAGATGCCCTTCTCTAGCTCCCCATGCCATCCTCTTTTTTCACTCTAAAGCTTTCCTACTTCTCTGCTTGCCTTTGAGGTGCTACCAAACACAAGTGATGGTGGCTGACTCCCTTGATGTGGTGAGTTCTGAATAAATAGCCTCTGCTGTTTCTTATGTGGGTGTTCTGTATTTATTTCCACAAGTAGGTACTTAATAAATATTAGTTTCTTTTCCTGTGTCCCCATTTCTCCTCTACCTGTGGGTACTAAAATGTCCTTGTTAATCTTCCCTTTCACTTTTAGGAATCAGTCACACACACTTCCTCTGAAGATGGACTGAAACCTCTCATTTACCCTTAAAAATATATCAAAATGTATTCGTTTTCCATACTAGACGTTTCTCAGATTACGATTAGCTGTCTGCAATCCTTGGAAGCCATGTTTGGAGGGACTGGAGAGACAGGATGAGGAAGGATAGGAGACTATGGAGAACATGGTCCCTGGCTGAATAGAGACCAAGTTGCATGTGTGCTTTGTAAAATAAGGCCAACTTTTATCATTCTTATTATTATTAATTTTTTAAAATATGTCACTGACCAGCATAAACAGGAAGAGGCTTCCAGGTGAAAAAGCTGAATTCACTTCATTCTTCAAAAATATAAGAAATAATCTTCCATAAAACAACCATTAAAAAGTCTAAGTTAAGCTTGGGGTGAATCTTCTGTTCAGAGGTCTTTCTTTCCTTCCAACTGCAAAAATAACAAATTGGGGAAAAGCTGTCAGGCAGAACTGAGCTTCTTGGTTTCAGTCTGCTCAGTGTGGCCTGGATGTTATTTACAGAGGGGTTTTGCAGGTATTACAAACATTAGCAAGATTTCTGCAGAATCCACTGGGCAAAGGAGATGTGCAGGCATCATTCCTGCCAGAGCTCAGTGGGTTCTGGGAAGGAGGATGGCTATACACAGGGGCCCAAATTATCTGGAAAACAGCTGGCTCCAGTCCTGTGATTAAGTTAATAAGATGTGCACCATATGCTGGTGTGGGCATGCTTATGTCCGTGGTCACCTGATAGTTGTGAGAGAATAATGGCATTTACCACTCAGATAAAGATAAGCCTAAAGTCAAGGCTGCATGTTTGCATTCCTCCATGTCTCTGGGGGAGAGGTTCTGTGGTTACCCAGGCTGCCTGACCTCAAAGTTGCCTGTAATTTGGGAAGCGAATGATTCATGTGTTCTGTTAAGCAGCACTTAGGTTTTGTGGATCAATTATGCACCTATTAGAATGCAAACTAGACAGTGGTAGCCCTTCATTTCAAGACATACAGTAAACTCTGAAGACTAGTGGCTGTGCCTGAATGGTAACTGACAAGCCTTTCCCAAATAAAGGAAACAAAGTGAAAATGGATAAATTGTCCACTAACTCTTTTTTCCCTGCACACTACCAAGCGTGCCCCAGCAGACCACAAATATTCTTTACTTCCTAGTGAGGTCAGACCCACCTTAAAGCATTAGTTCTCCAAGGGGCATATTGGCGTCCCTAATGGAGGAGACCCATCTGTCCATTTGTCATACTGTGGTGGCTTGAATGTTGCTATGATGCTGGATGCTATACCACTGGTACTTCAAATACCAGCAGAGTCACCTCTGGTGAACAGGTTTCAGTGGAGCTTCCAGACTAAGACAGACTAGAAGAAAAGCTTAGTTATTTACTTCCATAAATTAACCAATGAAAACCTTATGGATCATAACAGACTATTGCCTGTTGTAGTGTTGGAGGATGAGCCCCGTATGTTGGAAGGCACTCAAAATACACAGTGGCATCAACAATGGACTGGAGCATACCAAGGATTATAAAGATGGTGCAGGACCTGGCAACCTTCTCCACATGAGTCAGAGCTGACTCAATGGCAACTAACAATAACAATGAAGGAGAAGGTGGAAAAGAAGTAGAATTTAACTCAATATACTGCTCTAACTTTTCTTATCCAGTTCTGTGTCATGGGCTGTGATGTAAGAGATAGGAGTTCCTTCCCTACCATTTCTCCTTTATTTCCAATCAGAATGACCACAGTCAAGGAAACAGACTAGAGCGGTCCTTCCTAAATCTGCTTATTCTAATTTATTCATTATTTTAATCCTTAATCTAATCAACTTTTAAAAGATCCTGCACATTTATTACATACTCACTTCATGCCAGTCATCATGACAGGTAGATGCTTAGGAGGTGTTATGGATTGAGTTGTGTTCCCCAAAAAGATAATTTGATTCACCATAGAAGACATTCAAGCAGCCAACAGACACATGAGGAAATGCTCACGATCACTAGCCATTAGAGAAATGCAAATTAAAACCACAATGAGATACCATCTCACCCAGGCATTACTGGCACGAATCAAAAACACTGGAAATTGGAGTTCCGGCAAAATGGAGCTCTAGGCAGAAGCACCACGCCATCCCTCCATAGCAAACATCCAAAAAACTAAGCCAAACAGAGAATACAACAATCCTGAAACACTAAAACATCAAATGAAGAGATAAAGAACTCAGCCAAGCACCAAATGGAGTGAGAGAACTGACAGAGAACGGAGAGCGAGGAGAGATTCATGCAGAGGTCCCCTACCAGCTAACGCAGTGTGGATCCACCATCTTGGACTCTTATCAGAGACCAGCAAATGAGGGTACGAGAAACCAGCCTCACGGAGCGTCCAGTGGGAGACAAAACAACCGGTAATTTGCGGTGTACACTTTTCCACCCCCAACCCTCTTCACCCTGGCTCGGCCTCCTCTGCTTCCTGCGGCAATGGTCTCTTGAGTGGGAAGCGCTGGCTGCTTGGATTCCACACACCCAAGCGGGCGGCGCTCTGGGTGCCATTTGTTGGCTGCTAGTGTTACTTTTTTTCTTCTGCTTCCTTTGATTTCTCACTTGCCTCTCGCCACCTCCCCCTCCTTTCACTCGAGTGCCTGGCTCCGTGCGCCATCTTTGCTTCTTCCTGAGAAGCTCTAGAGTGCTGGCAATTTGTGATATATGCTTTCCCACTCTCTACCCTTCTTCACCCACACTCGGCCTCCTCTGCTTCCCGCAGACACAGTCTCTTGTCCAGAAACACCAGCCCGCACTAGCTGGCTCTCTGAGTGCCATTTGTTGGCTGCTGGAGTTGCTTTTTTTTTTTTTTTCCCCTGCTCCTTTTGATTTCTTGCTTGCCTCTCACCGCCTCCCCCTCCTTTCACTTGAATGCCTGGCTTTGTGCAACATCTTTGCTTCTTCCTGAGAAGCTGCGGAGCTCCATTCGAATGTGGAGCTGCTTCCCGGTCTGGGCTACTGTGCTAGCGGGATCCCGGGGCTTTTGTTCGTTTGTTCATTTTGAATTGTTTGTTTTCTTTTCCTTTTCCTGAGTTGGTAGCCCTTTCTGGCCAGGCAGAGCTGCATGGCAAGGAACTCCCCTTCAGCTTTCACAGATGTACACAGGGATCCCTGAGGGCATTTCATATTTCGTAGGTTTTTTTTTTTTTTTTTTTTTTTGGTTTTTTAGGGTCTATCTTGTTCTTTTTTTTTAATTTATAATTTGTTTTGTTTCTTTTCCCTCTTTTTCTCTTTTTGTCTTTCATCATTGCTCAGTTTCTTGTCTCTGTATATCTTCCTTCTCTTTCTGATCCCTGTATACCAGGCATTGTATACCTCTATGTCTTCTAGCCAGGCTGTACTGCAACACCTAAAAGCGACTTCCCCAGACCTCATAGATGCATCGGTGGGATCCCTGGGAGCTTTATGGTTCTTTAACCTTTCTGATTCTTATTTATTCATTCTTTTCTTTTCTTCCTCTGCCCTTTTCTGTTTTTCTCCATTTCAGAGTCTCTCATCTCTCCATTCCAATGGCAAGCTCCCCTAGCATTCTTTTTTGTTTGTTTGTATGTTTTTGGCTGCTGTTCCTCTCTCCTCTCTCCCATATCCATCTTACCTCCACACATAACAATCTCCCCACTGCATCCTGCCTACCTGCACTGTGCGCTTGACATCACAACACCAAGCAGCATGGGCACAGCCTACTGGAAACTGCCCTGCACTGATTACCGACCTACCCTGGTGGCTGTAGTAAGTACCACAAACAACCCATCTCAGTAACTCCTCTTCAGCTAGACCTGCCCTGCTGTACCATATCTGAGTGACTGACCCTGCCAGTTGGAGAAGGAGGCGAAAAGTATTCAGTGCACAGACGAGCAAACAACAAAGAACACACAGTCCACCTGCTCAGACATAGTCAAATTTTTTTTTAGAAAAGGGATGAAACAAATAAATCTACAATCAATAAAAGAGAAAAATAACTACTGAATGCCCCCAAAAAAGCAGACGATATCAAAACATTTACAAAAATAGAACAGGATGGTTCCAGTAGGCGTCCAAAATAAAACACCAGATGACTCTACTCTGGAAGAAAATGCACTAGAACTACCTAATAGGCAATTCAAATCTCTAATACTCGGAATTCTCCAAGAACTGGAGGCAGAAAGCTGATAAACATGAGGAAAAAATAGACAAATTCATGGAAAATACAGACAAAAAATTGGAAGAATTAAGGAAGATGATGCAGGAACAAAATCCCAAAATAAATTCACAACTAGAAATTATACAGAAACAACAATTAGAAATCCAAAAGATAAACAACAAGATTTCAGAAATGGATGATGTCATAGAAGGGCTGAGAAGCAGATTTGAAACAGTGGAAGACAGGATCAGTGGAATTGAAGACAAACAGTTGGAT